>NC_058520.1:379253832-379556685 GCF_904849725.1 Hordeum vulgare subsp. vulgare | reverse complement strand
CGTAAGGTTTTTCCCATTTCTTTCTGTTTTATTTCTGTTTTAATTGCTGACATTGATCTACTATTTATTTTAGCTCCGAAATAAATTGTAAAAACTATGTTAAGCACCCTAGAATATTTGTTGGAATATTTCCAACCATTCCTAAAGTTTTCAACATTTTTGAAAGTCTAAAGTTTCTGATTTCAAATTTAAAACTTGAAACCAGTAGATTTTTGCATTTATTAAAAATGCTTAAAATTTCAAGAAAATGGTTTTCTTCATTGCTCATTTACTTTCATGAATTATCAGAAAGTTTGAACTTTTCTTGAGGCCATTTTGGGTTCATTGATTTTAACTAGTTTGAATTTTCCCTCATTTTGAGAAGTGGCTAGGGTTTTAGCATTTTCCTTCATCATTTGCTTTGTTCTTGTTGAGAAATTCCTAGATGCAATGCAAAGAAAAACATGAGCACAAACTAACTTGCTTAAGGGTTCAGGAATGTGACATTTCTCCTCTCCAGCAGGGTACTCAAACGGCTCCATATGAATTTTTCGTCGATATAGAGAGTTGCCGTGGTAGAGTGGAAGTTCTCTATTTATTTCTGGGGTTTCTAGTATATATATAGGATTTTTCAGCATTGGAATCACGCCAAATGAAGCCACGTGGGCTCCACAAACCATCAAGGCGTGGCCTAGGGGTCACCCTGTTGGCTTGTGGCCCACAGGTGGCTCCCCTCTGGTGGTTCTTCGCTCCAATGTTGCTTATTTCCTCTAGTAAATAAATATTAAAAAAGTTCCAAGCAATTTCGAGAAATTTCATTTTCTACGCAAAAACAACACCATGGTAATTCTGCTTAAAACAGCGTCTGTCCCGGTTAGTTCTTAATAAATCATATAAAGTGCATCAAAACCCTATAAAAGTATTGTAAACATAGGCAAACATGGCATGAGTACTTCATAAATTATCGATACGTTGGAGATATATCAATGGCGTACACCTTGATCGACCGAGGAAGGGTCAGCCTCGACATTGATGATCGCTGGTACTACCTTCGGTGCAGCTCCCACTAGGAGTGCCACATCCTTTGGGTCTTTGTACATCGTCCTAAAGGCCCACTCGACCCTCTCTATTTCTAGTGCTACAACAACAATGGATAGGAAACCCCTAGATTCCGGAGATGCACTCTCCTCCATCTCGGACATAAGCGCGCGCCTCTTCTGGCGACAACGGCCAAAAAAGTCCTTGCGGCTTCGCAGTTCTTGCTTCGCCGCCCGCACCATTCGACGCACTCTGCGTCGAGCCCGCAATATCACTTGCTATTGATCCCTAGCTGCTTTCAAGACGACCCTGGCTAACCTGTTGGCTTGCTTGTGTCATGATTCCTGCCTCCTGTGGCCGTCGTTGGGAGAGGTGGCAGCATGGTCGTCGACTCTCAAGCTGACCATCATGCTGGCAGCCTTTTTCCATTGTCGCCCATTTCCATCCCCTCGTAGGCCATTGGGGCTTTGACAGTATGTGTGGCAACTAGTCAGGGGATCATAGACTCGCCGCTGCCAGCCATCGTTGTGGTTATTATAGCTAGTTTCTACCAAGGGGATTGGGATTTTCAAATTTACCGTTGTAGTTGGCGCTTGTACCTGCATGGGAAGCATTGACTCGAGGGTGAGAAGACTAAATGGAGCCCTTGAGCGACGACAAGCAACCATTGGTGAGGGTATAGGCAATGGCGGGCGGTTAGTCGTGGCACACAGTTGTTACTTTACACCCGTGTGTGGCTACATGACTCATCACAAGCTCTTCGTATTTTACACCGAGGTGTAATATATCTATTCTGCATGGCACATGGTTTGCGGGGTGTATAACATCATTAAATTATGCACTATGGCGTGGGGTGGTATCTGGGTAGCACACGTCTTGTTTCATCAACCATGTGCGCTCTTTTTTTAGTATTGCAGATGCTTCCTTTACTTAGATATTGTGCGTGTTAGATCATAGAATACCCATCATTTTCATACTTTTTGAATTTTTTTTGGTGCATGCATAATAGCACATGAAAAAAATGAGACAACTATCCGCAATCATGTATGCAACATAGATGTTGTGTTGACAAAGCAAATCACAATACACACGGACTAAACTACGAAACATGTCGATGATGATTCATCAATCACTGAGAATTGTATACTAGCAAGCGTTTGCCCACAACGCACATAGGTTATTAGCACCAATTGTCTGTGTTATTTTTGGTGCTCACACACGATTGCGATTACTTACTTTTTTGTTGTATATCGCACATCTTGTTATGTTGAATCGTTTGTGTTCTACTATATCATCACACAGAGTTTGTGGTAGTGAACTGTGTACCCTCTATCGCACAGATCTCAATATTTGTAACCATTTGTGTTAGTTTAGCTAATCGCAGAAAGTTTGTATGGAAGAATTGCATGGCGCAAATCACACATGTAAGTCTTTTATGAATCGTATTTGATGGGTCCACCATCGCACACAGTTCTTGTTATTAGCGATGGAGCTTGAACTATACCATTTGTGATTCATGCATCACACACAGTTTCATCGAAGGGTCTCTGATTGATGTGTCGCCTTTCGACCATCCCTCAATAGTGACATCACCATGGGAGCAATAAGGTTGATCAAGAGGCCCTCCATTATCGATCCCCCTCCAACAGGGCACCGGAACAGGGCTCAAAATGGGCACACAGCGGAAGAGAGACTTGTCGCGGCGGAAAAATTGTTTCGGGTTTCTCCATGAAGATTTTGGGATATATTGGAATTTATGGGCCATAGAGCGGCGTCGGGAGACATGAGGGGGCGAGCACACAACATGGCGCAGTTACCCCCCTGGGCGCACCCCGATGTGTATTGCCTCCCTCGCGCGGCCTCTGGCCTGCTGCCAAAGTTTCCACGTGTTCTATTGGTCCAGAAAAATCATCAAAAAGTTTCGTGGCAATTGGAGTTCGTTTGGTACAGTAAACATGAAAAGGTAAAAACACGAGAAAAACAACAACTCGCACTAGGCACTGGTTTAATAGATTAGTGCTCAGAAATAATACGAATCAGCTAATGAATGCCCAAAAAGTATCCTAGAATGATAACATTATAGCATGGAACAATCAAAAATTATAGATACATTGGAGACGTATCTATTTGCAACAGATTTCGAGAAAAGTATTCTCGGGAAGGCATTATCTTCCGACGTAGAAAGTTGAGGATTTTTACATCGATTTGATTCCGACGAAGAACACTAAGGTTCTTGATGCTAGCTTCCGACAAAGATATTTCTAGGAAGGGTTTACCTATCGACAAACGAATACGTGATCGTTGATGCCAAAAAGATTATATCCAGGAAGGCTTATGATTCTGACACAGAACTCTAGATTCTCGATGCTAGTGGCGGCTTCCTAAAAGATTGACATTGTTATTACCACAACGCAATCGTCCACTCGCAGACCTGCTACACTGGTTCGGGCATGAAATGACATGACAGTGTTTTAACACAACAAGTTAATTAGCATCTCATACGCACTTAACTTGTGTGTAATTTTATTATTTGTACTGAATATTTACCTCTCCTTAAGTAATTTCCTATTATACATTCGAGTGTTCCATGTTGTGGAATACTCATTGCTGCACATGTTCTAGATAATGGCACTTAGGATCGGGTCCTAGTTAGTAGCCGAAAGAGAACACCACCTTCCCGACAAGGTTTACAAACTTAGGGCATGTGCAACTACAAATGATGTTCCTGGGCGCACCATTATTAGCGACGAGCGTGATCATGCCTCATGAATGCTCCTTAATAGATAAGTATTGGGGAACGTCGCATGGGAAACAAAAAATTTCCTACGCGCACGAAGACCTATCATGGTGATGTCCATCTACGAGAGGGGATGAGTGATCTACGTACCCTTGTAGACCATACAGCAGAAGCATTAGTGAATGCGGTTGATGTAGTGGAACGCCCTCACGTCCCTCGATCTGCCCCGCGAACAATCCCGCGATCAGTCCCACGATCTAGTACCGAACGGACGGCACCTCCGCGTTCAGCACACGTACAGCTCGACGATGATCTCGGCCTTCTTGATCCAGCAAGAGAGACGGAGAGGTAGAAGAGTTCTCCGGCAGCGTGACGGCGCTACGGAGGTTAGTGATGACCTTGTCTCAGCAGGGCTCCGCCTGACTTCCGCAGAAACGCGATCTAGAGGAAAAACCATGGAGGTATGAGGTCGGGCTGCTGTGGAAAAGTCGTCTCAAATCAGCCCTAAAACCTCCGTATATATAGGTGGGAGAGGGGGGACCTTGCCTTGGGGCTCAAGGAGCCCCAAGGGGGTCGGCCGAGCCAAGGGGGAAGGTCTCCCCCCCAAACCGAGTTGGACTTGGTTTGGTGGGTGGGAGTCCTTCCTTCCCTTCCCACCTCCTCTTTTTTTCTTTTCTCTTCGATTTTTCTTCCAATGTGCATAGGGCCATTTTGGGCTGTCCCACCAGCCCACTAAGAGCTGGTGCACCACCCTCAAGGCCTATGGGCTTCCCCGGGGTGGGTTGCCCCCCCCCCCCGGTGAACTCCCGGAGCCCATTCGTCATTCCCGGTACATTCCCGGTAACTCCGAAAACCTTCCGGTAATCAAATGAGGTTATCCTATATATCAATCTTCGTTTCCGGACGATTCCGGAAACCCTCGTGACGTCCGTGATCTCATCCGGGACTCCGAACAACATTCGGTAACGAACCATATAACTCAAATACGCATAAAACAACATCGAACCTTAAGTGTGCAGACCCTGCGGGTTCGAGAACTATGTAGACATGACCCGAGAGACTCCGCGGTCAATATCCAATAGCGGGACCTGGATGCCCATATTGGATCCTACATATTCTACGAAGATCTTATCGTTTGAACCTCAGTGCCAAGGATTCATATAATCCCGTATGTCATTCCCTTTGTCCTTTGCTTTGTTACTTGCCCGAGATTCGATCGTCAGTATCCGCATACCTATTTCAATCTCGTTTACCGGCAAGTCTCTTTACTCGTTCCGTAATAGAAGATCCCGCAACTTACACTAAGTCACATTGCTTGCAAGGCTTGTGTGTGATGTTGTATTACCGAGTGGGCCCCGAGATACCTCTCCGTCACACGGAGTGACAAATTCCAGTCTTGATCCATACTACCTCAACTAACACCTTCGGAGATATCTGTAGAGCATCTTTATAAGTTACGTTGCAACGTTTGATACACACAAAGTATTCCTCCGGTGTCAGTGAGTTATATGATCTCATGGTCATAGGAACAAATACTTGACAAGCAGAAAACAGTAGCAACAAAATGACACGATCAACTTGCTACGTCTATTAGTTTGGGTCTAGTCCATCACGTGATTCTCCTAATGACGTGATCCAGTTATCAAGCAACAACACCTTGTTCATAATCAGAAGACACTGACTATCTTTGATCAACTGGCTAGCCAACTAGAGGCTTGCTAGGGACAGTGTTTTGTCTATGTATCCACACATGTAAATGAGTCTTCATTCAATACAATTATAGCATGGACAATAAACGATTATCTTGATACAGGAATTATAATAATAACTATATTTATTATTGCCTCTAGGGCATAATTCCAACAGTCTCCCACTTGCACTAAAGTCAATAATCTAGTCCTCACATCATCATGCGAATTACATTGTAATAAGTCTAACACCCATACAGTTCTGGTGTTGATCATGCTTAGCCCGTGGAAGAGGTTTAGTCAGCGGGTCTGCTACATTCAGATCCGTGTGCACTTTGCATATATTTATGTCGTCCCCTTCGACGTAGTCGCGGATGAGGTTGAAGCGTCGTTTGATGTGTCTGGACTTCTTGTGAAACCGTGGTTCCTTTGCTAAGGCAATGGCACCCGTGTTGTCACAGAACAAGGTTATTGGATTCAGTGCGCTTGGCACCACTCCAAGATCCGTCATGAATTGCTTCATCCAGACACCCTCCTTAGCCGCCTCCAAGGCAGCCATGTACTCCGCTTCACATGTAGAATCTGCTACGACGCTTTGCTTGGAACTACACCAGCTTACCGCACCCCCATTAAGAATAAATACGTATCCGGTTTGCGACTTAGAGTCGTCCGGATCTGTGTCAAAGCTTGCATCGACGTAACCTTTTACGGCGAGCTCTTCGTCACCTGCATATACGAGAAACATCTCCTTAGTCCTTTTCAGGTACTTCAGGATATTCTTGACCGTCGTCCAGTGATCCACTCCTGGATTACTCCGGAACCTACCTGCCATACTTATGGCTAGGCTAACATCCAGTCTAGTGCACAACATTGCATACATGATAGAACCTATGGCTGAAGCATAGGGGACAGAGCGCATATGCTCTCTATCTTCATCAGTTGCTGGGCACTGAGTCTTACTCAATCTCGTACCTTGTAAAATTGCCAAGAACCCTTTCTTGGACTGTTCCATTTTGAACCTCTTCAAAACTTTATCAAGGTATGTACTTTGTGAAAGTCCTATCAGGCGTTTTGATCTAACCCTATAGATCTTCATGCCTAGAATGTAAGCAGCTTCTCCTAGGTCCTTCATAGAGAAACTTTTATTCAAGTAATCCTTTATGCTCTCCAAAAACTCCACGTTGTTTCCAATCAGCAATATGTCATCCACATATAATATTAGAAATGCCACAGAGCTCCCACTCACTTTCTTGTAAATACAAGATTCTCCAACCACTTGTATAAACCCAAATGCTTTGATCACCTCATCAAAGCGTTTGTTCCAACTCCGAGATGCTTGCACCAGTCCATAAATGGATCGCTGGAGCTTGCACACCTTGTTAGCATTCTTAGGATCGACAAAACCTTCGGGTTGCATCATATACAATTCTTCCTTAAGGTAACCGTTAAGGAACGCCGTTTTGACATCCATCTGCCAGATTTCATAATCGAAAAATGCAGCTATTGCTAACATGATTCTGACGGACTTAAGCATCGCTACGGGTGAGAATGTCTCATCGTAGTCAACTCCTAGAACTTGTGAAAAAACCTTTGACACAAGTCGAGCTTTATAAACGGTCACATTGCCGTCAGCGTCCGTCTTCCTCTTAAAGATCCATTTGTTCTGAATAGCCTTGCGGCCCTCAGGCAGTACCTCCAAAGTCCACATTTGTTCTCATTAATGGATCCTATCTCGGACTTCATGGCTTCTAGCCATTTGTTGGAATCTGGTCCCACCATTGCTTCTTCATAATTTGCAGGTTCATTGTTGTCCAACAACATGATTGATAAGACGGGATTACAGTACCACTCTGGAGCAGCACGTGGTCTCGTCGACCTGCGTGGTTTGACAGAAACTTGAACCGGAGTTTCATGATCGTCATCATTAACTTCCTCCTCAACCGGCGTCGCAACGACAGAGGTTTCCCCTTGCCCTGCGCCACCATCCAGAGGGATGAGAGGTTCGACAACCTCGTCAAGTTCTATCTTCCTCCCACTCAATTCTCTCGAGAGAAACTCCTTCTCGAGAAAAGCTCTGTTTTTAGCAACAAACACTTTGCCCTCGGATTTGAGATAGAAGGTGTGCCCAATTGTCTCTTTTGGGTAACCTATGAAGACGCACTTTTCCGCTTTGGGTTCCAGCTTTTCAGGCTGAAGCTTTTTGACATAAGCATCACATCCCCAAACTTTAAGAAACGACAACTTTGGCCTTTTGCCATACCACAGTTCATATGGTGTCGTCTCAACGGATTTTGATGGTGCCCTATTTAAAGTGAATGCAGCTGTTTCTAATGCATAACCCCAAAACAATAACGGCAAATGGGTAAGAGACATCATAGATCGCACCATCTCTAATAAAGTACGATTAAGATGTTTGGACACACCATTACGCTGTGGTGTTCCACGCGGTGTCAACTGTGAAACAATTCCACATTGTCTTAAGTGAGCACCAAACTCGAAACTCAGATATTCACCCCCACGATCAGACCGTAGGAACTTGATCTTCTTGTTACGATGATTTTCAACTTCACTCTGAAATTGCTTGAACTTTTCAAATGTTTCAGACTTGTGCTTCATTAAGTAGACATAACCATATCTACTCAAATCTTCAGTGAAGGTGAGAAAATAACGATATCCTCCGCATGCCTCTACGCTCATCGGACCACACACATCGGTATGTATGATTTCCAACAAGTCACTTGCACGCTCCATTGTTCCGGAGAACGGAGTTTTAGTCATCTTGCCCATGAGGCATGGTTCGCACGTGTCAAGTGAATCAAAGTCAAGTGACTCCAAAATTCCATCGGCATGGAGTTTCTTCATGCGCTTTACATCAATATGACCTAAGCGGCAGTGCCACAAAAATATGGCGCTATCATTGTTAACTCTAACTCTTTTAGTCTCAATGTTATGTATGTGTGTAGCGCTATCAAGATTCAATATGAACAATCCTCTCACATTGGGTGCATGACCATAAAAGATGTTACTCATAGAAATAGAACAACCATTATTCTCTGACTTAAAAGAGTAACCGTCTCGCAATAAACAAGATCCAGCTATAATGTTCATGCTCAACGCAGGCACTAAATAACAATGATTTAAGTTCATAACTAATCCTGATGGTAACTGAAGTGAAACTGTGCCGACGGCGATTGCATCAACCTTGGAACCATTTCCTACGCGCATCGTCACTTCATCTTTCGTCAGCCTTCGTCTATTCCGCAGTCCCTGTTTCGAGTTGCAAATATGAGCAACAGAACCGGTATCGAATACCCAGGCACTACTACGAGAGCCGGTTAAGTACACATCAATAACATGTATATCAAATATACCTGATTTTTCTTTGGCCGCCTTCTTATCTGCCAGATACTTGGGGCAATTGTGCTTCCAGTGACCCATACCCTTGCAATAGTAACACTCTATTTCAGGCTTAGGTCCAACTTTGGGTTTCTTTGTCGGATTGGCAACAGGCTTGCCGCTCTTCTTTGAATTACCCTTCTTGCCTTTGCCGTTTCTCTTGAGACTACTGGTCTTATTCACCATCAACACTTGATGTTCTTTACGGAATTCAGACTCTGTGACTTTCAGCATCGCAAACAACTCGCGGGTGACTTGTTCATCCCTTGCATGTTGTAGTTCAACACAAAGCCTTTATAGCTTGGCGGCAGTGATTGAAGGATTCTATCAGTGATAGCCTCTTGCGGGAAGTTCAATCCCCAGCTCAGCTAGACGGTTTGAGTACCCAGACATTTTGAGCACATGTTCACTGATAGACGAGTTCTCCTCCATCTTGCAAGCATAGAATTTATCGAAGGTCTCATACCTCTCGATCCGGGCGTTCTTCTGAAAGATAAACTTCAACTCTTGGAACATCTCAAATGCTCCATGACGCTCAAAGCGACGTTGAAGTCCCGGTTCTAAGCCATACAAGACTGCACATTGAACTACTGAGTAGTCCTCCTTACGTGCTAACCAAGTGTTCTTAACATCCTGATCAGCCGTAGCGGGTGGTTCATCTCCTAGCGCAGCATTAAGGACATAATCCTTCTTCCCAGCTTGTAAGATTAGCTTAAGATTACAAGCCCAGTCTACAAAGTTGCTTCCATCATCTTTCAACTGAGCTTTCTCTAGGAACGTATTAAAATTCAGGGTGACTGTCGCGTGAGCCATGATCTACAACACAAATATATTCAAAGTGGACTTAGACTATGTTCAAGATAATTAGATTTTAACTTAATCAAATTATACGCTAAACTCCCACTCAAAAAGTACATCTCTCTAGTCATTTGAGTGGTTCATGATCCACTTACACTAGCTCAAGTCCGATCATCACGTGAGTTGAGTATAGTTTCAGTGGTAAGCATCCCTATGCTAATCATATCATCTATATGATTCATGATCGACCTTTTGGTCTCATGTGTTCCGAGGCCATGTCTGCACATGCTAGGCTCGTCAAGCTTAACCCGAGTGTTCCGCGTGCGCAACTGTTTTGCACCCGTTGTATGTGAACGTTGAGTCTATCACACCCGATCATCACGTGGTGTCTCGAAACGATGAACTATAGCAACGGTGCACAGTCGGGGAGAACACAATTTCGTCTTGAAATTTTAGTGAGAGATCACCTCATAATGCTACCGTCGTTCTAAGCAAAATAAGGTGCATAAAAGGATTAACATGACATGCAATTCATAAGTGAGATGATATGGCCACCATCACGTGCTTCTTGATCTCCATCACCAAAGCACCGGCACGATCTTGTTGTCACCGGCGCAGCACCATGATCTCCATCAACGTGTCGCCATCGGGGTTGTCGTGCTACTCATGCTATTACTACTAAAGCTACATCTTAGCAAAATAGTAAACGCATCTGCAAGCACAAACATTAGTATAAAGACAACCCTATGGCTCCTGCCGGTTGCCGTACCATCGACGTGCAAGTCGATATTATCTATTACAACATGATCATCTCATACATCCAATATATCACATCGCATCGTTGGCCATATCACATCACAAGCATACCCTGCAAAAACAAGTTAGACGTCCTCTAATTTTCTTGTTGCATGTTTTACGCGGTGACCATGGGTATGTAGTAGGATCACATCTTACTTACGCAAACACCACAACAGAGATATGTGAGTTGCTATTTAACCTCATCCAAGGACCTACTCGGTCAAATCCGATTCAACTAAAGTTGGAGAAACCGACACTTGCCAGTCATCTTTGAGCAACGGGGTTACTCGTAGCGATGAAACCAGTCTCTTGTAAGCGTACGAGTAATGTCGGTCCAAGCCGCTTCAATCCAACAATACCGCGGGATCAAGAAAAGACTAAGGAGGGAAGCAAAACGCACATCACCGCCCACAAAAACTTTTGTGTTCTACTCGAGAAGACATCTACGCATGAACCTAGCTCATGATGCCACTCTTGGGGAACGTCGCATGGGAAACAAAAATTTTCCTACGCGCACGAAGACCTATCATGGTGATGTCCATCTACGAGAGGGGATGAGTGATCTACGTACCCTTGTAGACCGTACATAAGAAGCGTTAGTGAACAAGGCTGATGTAGTGGAACGTCCTCACGTCCCTCGATCCGCCCCGCGAACAATCCCGCGATCAGTCTCACGATCTAGTACCGAACGGACGGCACCTTCGCGTTCAGCACACGTACAGCTCGACGATGATCTCGGCCTTCTTGATCCAGCAAGAGAGACGGAGAGGTAGAAGAGTTCTCCGGCAGCGTGACGGCGCTCCGGAGGTTGGTGATGACCTTTTCTCAGCAGGGCTCCGCCCGAGCTCCGCAGAAACGCGATCTAGAGGAAAAACCGTGGAGGTATGTGGTCGGGCTGCCGTGGAAAAGTCATCTCAAATCAGCCCTAAAACCTCCGTATATATAGGAGGGAGAGGGGGTACCTTGCCTTGGGGCTCAAGGAGCCCCAAGGGGGTCGGCCGAGCCAAGGGGGAAGGTCTCCCCACCAAACCGAGTTGGACTTGGTTTGGTGGGTGGGAGTCCTTCCTTCCCTTCCCACCTCCTCCTTTTTTTCTTTTCTCTTCGATTTTTCTTCCAATGCGCATAGGGCCCTTTTGGGCTATCCCACCAGCTCACTAAGGGCTGGTGCACCACCCTCAAGGCCTATGGGCTTCCCCGGGGTGGGTTGCCCCCCCCCCCCCCCCCCGGTGAACTCCCGGAGCACATTCATCATTCCCGGTACATTCCTGGTAACTCCGAAAACCTTCCGGTAATCAAATGAGGTTATCCTATATATCAATCTTCGTTTCCGGACGATTCCGAAAACCCTCGTGACGTCCGTGATCTCATCCGGGACTCCGAACAACATTCGGTAACCAACCATATAACTCAAATACGCATAAAACAACGTCGAACCTTAAGTGTGCAGACCCTGCGGGTTCGAGAACTATGTAGACATGACCCGAGAGACTCCTCGGTCAATATCCAATAGCGGGACCTGGATGCCCATATTGGATCCTACATATTCTACGAAGATCTTATCATTTGAACCTCACTGCCAAGGATTCATATAATCCCGTATGTCATTCCCTTTATCCTTCGGTATGTTACTTGCCCGAGATTCGATCGTCAGTATCCGCATACCTATTTCAATCTCGTTTACCGGCAAGTCTCTTTACTCGTTCCGTAATAGAAGATCCCGCAACTTACACTAAGTCACATTGCTTGCAAGGCTTGTGTGTGATGTTGTATTACCGAGTGGGCCCCGAGATACCTCTCCGTCACACGGAGTGACAAATCCCAGTCTTGATCCATACTAACTCAACTAACACCTTCGGAGATACCTGTAGAGCATCTTTATAGTCACCCAGTTACGTTGCGACGTTTGATACACACAAAGTATTCCTCCGGTGTCAGTGAGTTATATGATCTCGTGGTCATAGGAACAAATACTTGACACGCAGAAAACAGTAGCAAGAAAATGACACGATCAACATGCTACGTCTATTAGTTTGGGTCTAGTCCATCACGTGATTCTCCTAATGACGTGATCCAGTTATCAAGCAACAACACCTTGTTCATAATCAGAAGACACTGACTATGTTTGATCAACTGGCTAGCCAACTAGAGGCTTGCTAGGGACAGTGTTTTGTCTATGTATCCACACATGTAAATGAGTCTTCATTCAATACAATTATAGCATGGACAATAAATGATTATCTTGATACAGGAATTATAATAATAACTATATTTATTATTGCCTCTTGGGCATAATTCCAATAATAAGCTACGTATAGACATGTATTTTAAGGAATGGGAAAACTCACTAAGCCTTTTCCTCAAATAATTTTGTATTTGCACAAATTTTCCCTATGCTTATCGGAATGTCTTCCGGGCGCCCACGTTCTAGTCAATGGCGCTTATAATTGGGTCCTAGTTAGTATCCCATCAAGAATGTCGCCTTCTCGGAGGCTTGGCACTCCGAAAACACGTGCAACTCCATAGGAGTTGTCGGGCGGACCAGGACAAACCAGGAGCGCAAAATATTCTAAGAGTGCTCCCTCGTGCACGGTTATGTACAAAAATGCCAATTTAAGGATAGGAATAAGTATAAGAAAATAACTAGAGTATTAGAACTTAGCTCTCTCTATAGCATGGAGAAAACATTGCGATTCATGAGTGTGCCGCGCAAGGTGGGTGAATTGTCCATGAAAAATGTTGTTCTATCGATGCCCCCCGTATGCTTCACCGCTCCACCCTTGGAGTTGGTCGCAAAGTTGTCAGAATCGCGACTCAGGTCTTAGAATCTTACGATCTTACGATCCAATCTAGCCCCTCTGATTCTATGATTTTCCTCATAGAATCTAAGTTGCTACGATCCTGATAGTTATGATTCTATGATTCACGATCCTAGCAACGAAGCTCCGATCCAATTCAGAATCGCGAGTATGACAACATTTCTTGGTAGCACCTAGGTTCGCATTCATCCCACTCCGGATGTCACCACTTGCGTATCTAGGATTGCCACAACATTGTGGACGTTGATAGAGTGCCTGCTACTGCACCCCTCTTCTTAGGTCAATGGGCGGTGAAGATGATGATGAAGTATACGCGTAGACTACTGATTCAAGTTCGCACACCTGACCCCCCCCCCCCTGCATGGCATGCAAAAGATGTCTAGGTACGACAATATATGGGACCGGCAAAGGCCCCTTTGAGGTTTGACTATGGGGATCAAAAACACAAAAAGGAGAAACAACAATCAACACAAGGGATTTACCCAGGTTCAGACTAGCGTTAGGTGTAAAACTCTACTCTTGTTGTGCTGGATTGATGTTGTATAAGCTGAAGTTACAAGGAGCACAACTTGTCATCAAGGATGTGCGGGAAGTGCAGTTACTATGTGCAAATGAGAAAAGTTTTAACCCTTGAAAAGGTTGCCATAATCCTCCTTTTATAGGTTAAGGGGTTAGCTCAATGGCAAAATACTTATAACACTGGGTAAATATTGGCTTGACATGCACATGTACATGTGTTGATAAGGGTGTTCCTCAGGCGCTGAGCTTCCACATTCCCAAACAAGCTTCACCTAACCACCTCCCCGCTTGACACATGTTTGCAACTTTTGAAAGGCCACCGACATGGAGAAGTGGAGTAGCAATAAAACGAGCTTGTCGGGTCGTTGCTTGTCAACGTGGAACTTGTTGGGCTCGGTAGCATTGATCTTCTCGATGACCTACGTGTAGGTCGTGATTTGTCGGCTGCACCATGCCGCACAAAATGTGTTGCCGGGAAGAAGCTCCTTCCTGATGAATATGAGTTCTTTGTGGAAGCTGCTTCACAGTGGCTCTATGCTAGCATAACGCCAAGCTTAGAAGGTTTGCGGGTCCCTGGTTCTCACTACGCTGACACATATGTCCTCGCGTCCAGCCACGACCAGGTACAAGGACCGATCACCTTCATTTCTCCGCGAGTACACTAATGACCCACAAGTATAGGGGATCTACCATAATCCTTTCGATAAGTAAGAGTGTCGAACCCAACGAGGAGCATAAGGAAATGACAAGCGGTTTTCAGTAAGGTATTCTCTGCAAGCACTGAAATTATCAGTGACAGAAAGTTTTGTGATAAGGTAATTTGTAACGGGTAACAAGTAACAATTGTAACAAAGGTGCAGCAAGGTGTCCCAATACTTTTTGTAGAAAAGGACAAGCCTGGACAAACTCTTATATAAAGAAAAGCGCTCCCGAGGACACATGGGAATTTATGTCAAGCTAGTTTTCATCATGCTCATATGGTACGCGTTCGTTACTTTGATATTTTGATATGTGGGTGGACCGGTGCTTGGGTGCTTCCCTTACTTGGACAAACCTCCCACTTATGATTATCCTTTCTCACAAGCATCCGCAACTACGAAAGAAGAACTAAGATAAACCTAATCATAGCATTTAACATATGGATCCAAATCAGCCCCTTCTAAAGCAACGCATAAATTAGGGTTTAAGCTTTTGTCACTCTATCAACCCATTATATACTTATTACTTCCCAATGCATTCCTCTAGGCCCAAATAAAGGTGAAGTGTCATGTAGTCGACGTTCACATGACACCACTAGAGAAGAGACAACATATATCTTATCAGAATATTGAACGAATACCAAATTCACATGATCACTTATAAGATGACTTATCCATGTCCTCAGGAACAAACGTAACTACTCAAAAAGCATATTCATGTTCATATTCAGAGGAGTATTAATTATCATTAAAGATCTAAACATATGATCTTCCACCAAATAAACCAACTAGCATCAACTACAAGGAGTAATCAACACTACTGGAAACCTAGAGGTACCAATCTGAGGTTATGAGACAAAGATCGGAAACAAGAGATGAACTAGGGTTTGGAGAGAAGATGGTGCTGATGAAGATGTTGATGGAGATTGACTCCCTCTCGACAAGAGGATCATTGGTGATGACGATGGCTTTGATTTCCCCCTCTGGGAGGGAAGTTTCCCCGGCGGAATAGCTCTGACGAAGCTCTAGATTGGCTGTCGAAGATCCACCTCGAGACGGCGGCGTCGCGTCTCGAAAGCTTTGATATGATTTTTCCAGGTCAACACCCTTTATATAGGAGAAGATGGGCAGCGGAGGCCTGCCAGAGGGCCCACAGGCCTACAAGGCGCGATCAGGGGGGTAGGCCGCGCCCCCTGGCTTGTGACCTCCTGGTGGGTACCCTCTGGTACTTCTTTCGCCCATTTTTTTTATATATTCCAAAACAATTCTCTGTAACTTTTCAGGAATTTTGGAGCTGTGCAGAATAGGTGTCTCAGATTTGTTCCTTTTCCAGTCCAGAATTCCAGCAGCCGGCGTTCTCCCTCTTCATGTAAATCTTGGAAAATAAGAGAGAAAAGGCATAAGTATTGTACCATGATGTGGAATAACATCCCATAATGCAATAAATATTTATATAAAAGCATGATGCAAAATGGACGTATCAACTCCCTCAAGCTTAGACCTCGCTTGTCCTCAAGCGAAAACCGAGATCGATAAATATGCCCACATGTTTAGAGATAGAGGTGTCGATAAAATAAATTACGGACATGAAGGCATCATGATTATCTTTAGAATAGCAACACATAGTGACATAGAATATCTTATACTAGAGTAACAATTCATTCACAAGGTAAAATATGAATCAACGACTCTATTGAGAACTAACGAACTATGATTTCTGTCATTGAGGCAATTCCAATTTATTGCAGCGTAGGAAAGAGTAAATGTAAGAGTTTGTAAAAAAAATCCACATACTCAATCATTTATGGTCTTTCATAATTGCTAACACTCACGAAGTACCTATGAGGTCAAAGCTTCAATCGGACACAGAGAAAGATAGGGGCTTACAGTTTTGCCTCCCAACTATTTACTTCAAGGGTAATGTCAACAATAATAAGTAATGATCAGCCACACCCGAGTGGATATATTTGTCTAGATCATTCCCCAACACATGACGCTTGCCAAAAGATAAAGGAGAAATAAAGGAAATGGTGAAGATCACCACGACTCTTACATAAAGGTAAGTACAAGAAAGTAAAGGTAACAGATAAGCCATTCGCAGAGGGAAGCAGGGGTTGTCATGCGCTTTAATAATTGGATGCACAGTCTCTTAATGCAAAAGAATATCACTTTATATTGCCCCTTGTGATAAAGAACTTTATTATGCAGTCTGTCGCTGTTATTTCTTCTATATCACAAGTTCGTATAAAGTTTATTTTCCTCGCACTAATAAACTACACATATTTGAATAGCAATTTTTATTGCTTGCACCGATGACAACTTACTTGAAGGATCTTACTCAATCCATAGGTAGGTATGGTGGACTCTCAAGGCAAAACTGGGTTAATGGTTTTTGGATGCACAAATAGTATCTCAACTTGGTGCAGGAGTTTCTGGCTAATATGAGGTAGAAGCAAGCGACACATGTTGAAGGATCTACAAGCATATAACTTCTATTCGGAAATAAGAAAACATTACTCATTATGTTTGTCTTCCTTGTCCAACATAAACCTTTTAGCATATAATATTTTAATGAGTGCTCACAATCATAAAAGATGTCTAAGATAATATATTTATATGTGCACCTCTCTTTCTTTGTTACTTCCTTTTAATTGCAACAATGACCAATAGCTTTGTTCTCAACTAACAACAAATTTCAATGAACATACTTTTTATATGTGAAGTCATCACTCCCCATAAGATCATCATGTATGCTCTTTTGCTTTTATTCTATACTTCTTTCTATTTATATTTCTATAGATCGTAGCAAGCAAGCAAAGCCCTCAACTAAAAACTACTCTTTATTATATAACTCTTAGACTTGCTTACATAGGGGGAACAAAAAGAAAAACTTAAAACAAGATCACACTAAAACTTTATTCTACTAGATCAAGATATAACTAAAAGGATTGAATGAAGAAAACAAAAAACTAAAATGTGTGTTGGTGATACGATATCGGGGCACCTCCTCCAAGCTTGGCACAAGCCAAGGGGAGTGCCCATAACCATGTGTTTAGTTGTCTCTTTTTGAAGGTGGTGGTGTTATATTCTTGGCGATGATGCCTCTCAAGATGCGATTCTCCTCCTCAAGCTTATTATTTAGTCGTCTAAGATCCATTATTTCCTTGCGAAGCTTTCTGGTGACGGTTAGAGCTCCCATAACCCATGGATGTTCCATTGTTGCGTGGTAAAAAGAAACACTCTTTTTCATATTTTCATAAGTAAGAAATTTGGCATTGGGAGGGATAACCGAATTCGGAATTGCTGAGCTCACAAGTTCTTCTATCCTGGCTTCAGGTTGCAAACGAGAGGTAACTTCTTGGTCTTCCTCCATAGCATCTATCCTTTTGAAGTCACCTTCCACCTTTTTCTCCATGACCTGCCCGGCACAGTTCTCACCAATAGATTCTTGCAAAGACATATTGCTCTGAATCTGCTGCACAAACAGCTGAAAACAGAAACAGGCTATTTTGTCGAGATACAAAGGTCAAAACCTTCGGGGGATTATGTAATGAATTTTTGTCAACCTGAAGGAGTATTCCACAAGAAAACGTAGTCCGGAGGGTGCACGGAGTGGCCACTGATGTCCCACAAGTGTATGGGATCGCAGCAGTTTTCGAGGGTAGAGTATTCAACCCAAATTTATTGATTCGCATGATAGGAAGCAAAAGAATATTCTCAAGCATTAGCAGCTGAATGCGTCAGATTCAACCACACCTGAAAGATTAGTGTCTGCAAGCAAAGTATCAGTAGCAAGGTAGTATGATAGCAACGGTGCCAGAAACGATCTGTTGACGGCAGACTAATCCTAACTGTTGTATCAATGGCGCCAGCACGTTGACGGGGGATTATTATTGAGAAGAATCATTCCCCGGCTACGGCTCCAGAAAAAGTTATTGACAATCCCCGGCAACCGCTCCAACAAAGTCTTGCAACAAGTAATAGTAGTAGCAACAGTAGCAGCAAAGTGGCCCGATCCCTTTGTAGCAAGGGACAAGCCTAGGCAAAGTAACATAGCGAGGACCAGTAGTAAAAGACTCATAGGCAGTGGATCGGTGATGGATGAGTGTGACGGATGTGATTCATCATGTAACAGCTATAACACGGATAGATATGTAACTAGCTCACGTTCATCAATCTAATGTAGGCATGTATTCCGTATGTAGTCATACGTGCTTAAGGAAAAGAACTTGCATGACATCTATTGTCCATCCCTCCTGTGGCAGCGGGGTCCTAATGGAAACTACGGGATATTAAGGTTCTCCTTTAATAAAGAACCGGACCAACGCATTAACACGCGGTGAATACATGAACTCCTCATACTATGGTCATCTCCGGGAGTGGTTCTGGCTATTGTCACTCCGAGGTTGCCGGGTCATAACACATAGTAGGTGACTACAACTTGCAAGAGAGGATCTAAAACACACATATATTGGCGAAAACATAATAGGTTCAGATCTGAAATCATGGCACTCGGGCCCTAGTGACAAGCATTAAGCATAGCCAAGTAGTAGCAACATCAATCTAGAACATAGTGGATACTAGGGATCAATCCCCATAAAAAACTAACTCATCACCGTCCAGCAAGCCTACGATGAGATTACTCACGAACGATGAAGAGCATCATGGAATTGTCGATGGAGAAAGGTTGGTGATGACGATGGCGACGATTTCCCCCCTCCGGAGCCCGAAACGGACTCCAGATCTGCCCTCTAGATGAAGAACAGGATGTGGCGGTGCCTCCGTATCGCAAAACGCGATGAAACCTTCTCTCTGATTTTTTCCACGCGAAACGGAAGATATAGAGCTGAGTTTGGGGGCGGGGGTGCCACGTGGGCCCCACAAGCCTGCACGGCGCGCCCATAGGGGGTGGCTGCGGCCTGTGGGCTTGTGGTCCACTGGCACGCCCCCTCACGTGCATCTTTGCGCAGGTATTTTTTTTTATTCTAGAAAAAATCTCCGTAAATTTTCAGGACATTCTGAGAACTTTTATTTCTGCACAAAAACAACACCATGGCAATTCTGCTGAAAATAACGTCAGTCCTGGTTAGTTCCATTTAAATCATGCAAATTAGAGTCCAAAACAAGGGCAAAAGAGTTCGGAAAAGTAGATACGACGGAGACGCATCAACTCCCCCAACCTTAAAGCCTTGCTTGTCCTCAAGCAATTCAGTTGACAAACTGAAAGAGACAAAAGAGAAACTTTGACAAACTCTGTTTGATCTTGTTGTTGCAACTATGTCTAACTCTTAACCAGAATTACACCAAGATCACAAGCAAACCACATAAGCAAATGACATCTAGGTCTCACGGTAAACTCATATCAATGGCATAATCAACTAGCGAGCAAATAATAGTAAGTCTCAAATGTAAACACTTCAATCAAAACAACATGAAGCAGTACGAATAGATTGTATCTCGCTAGCTCTTTCTGAGACCGCAAAACATAAATGCAGAACACCTTCAGAGACCAAGGGTTGACTAAGCATTGTAATTCAAGGCAAAGAAGATCCAGTCATAGTCATACTCAACACAGTTAAAAGCAAAGCATAAAAATGACAGAGGTGCTCTCTAATTGGTGCTTTTGTAAGAGGAGGATGACTCAACGGGAACATAAATAGATAGGCCCTTCGCAGAGGAAAGCATTGATTTGCAGAGGTGCCAGAGCTCAAGCTTTGAAAACAGAGATAATAATTTTGGGTGGCATGCTTTCATTGTCAATGCAATGACTAAGAGTTCTCAACATCTTCCACGCTACACATGCTATAGGCGGTTCCCAAACAGAAAATAAAGTTTTGACTCCCCCACCACCAATCAATCACACTCCACGGCTAGCCGAATCCTCGGGTACCGTCCATACCAACATCAATCCTGGGGGAGTTTTGTTTGCAATTATCTTTTTGATTTGAGTATGGAACTGGGAATTCCAATTACCGGCCCCTTTCTCGTGAGTGATAGTGAATAAACACGTATCGAGGATAACACGCCTAGAATGGAAGATACCAATAGCCCCCTATCACCACATGAGCGGTTCGGGCATGCAAAACAGATTATTTCTTGAAGATTAAGAGAGTGGCACATGCAAATTTACTTGGAACGGTAGGTAGATACCACACATAGGTAGGTATGGTGGACTCATATGGAACAACTTTGGGTTTATGGGAGGTGGATGCACAAGCAGTATTGCCGCTTAGTACAAGTGAAGGCTACCAAAAGACTGGGAAGCGACCAACTAGAGAGCGACAACAGTCATCAAAATGCATTGAGAGCAACTAACATTGAGTGCAAGCATGAGTAGGACATAAATCACCATGAACATGAACATCATAGAGGCTATGTTGATTTTGTTTCAACTACATGCGTGAACATGCACCAAGTCAAGCCACTTGAATCATTCAAAGGAGCATACCATCCTACCATACTACATCATAGTCATCTCAACATTCATGTTGGCAACCAAGACAAATCATTATAAGATCCTACCTAAGTAAGCATGGCATAAGCAACTATGATCTCTAAGTTGTCATTGCAAACATGTTTCTCTCACAACAAAGCTGAACTAGGAATAGTGAGCTCGTCATGTTTACAAAAACAAAATAGATCGAGTTCATACCAGCTTTTCCAGGCTCAGTCACTTCATCATATATCATCATTATTGCCTTTCACTTGCACGACCGAATGATGTGAACAATAATAAGAGTGCTCGTGCATTGGACTACGCTGGAATCTGCAGGCAAACACAAAGGAGAAGACAAAGTAATATGGCTCTTTGAAAGCTAAACAGGCATGCATGCAAGAGCCACTAAATAGTGTAACCAATATCTTCTACCTTGACCCAAAGAAAAATAAAAACTATCTACACGGAAAGCTCCCAACAAATAAAAGAAGAAAAGAAAATCTTTTTGGGTTTTTCTCAAACTAGAAAGACACACGAAAAGAAAACGAGAAAAAGAAAATAAAACTAGCATGGATGATACAGTGGCAAAGTGTTAACACCGACGAACAAAGTGAAAGCATAAGCAAGAATGTAAAGTCGGTGAGAACACGTACTCCCCCAAGCTTAGGCTTTTGGCCTAAGTTGGTCTACTCCCAAGGAGGAAAATAACCAGCTCCGGGGTACTCTGGAGTGGACTGAGGATGCCACTGTTGTGTGAGCTCCTCTGGCTCCCAATGATAATCTGGCGTCTAGTACTCGACTGGCGGCTCGAGCACGAGCACCTGTGGTTGGGCTAAGCCCAAATATGCGTAGATGTACGAGGGCATAATAATGTACCTGCCTACATGAAGATTGAACAAAGAAGGAGCAGGAAAAGTAATAGTCTCACGAGTAGCCTGACTAAACATCAGGTTATAAATGATCCTTCTACTTGCATCTCTATCAAGAAAGTCATGGCGAACCATTCTACCGTAATCCAGATATCTCTCAGGAAGAAGAATCTCTTCTTCCTCCTCCAGTCCAATAGGTATCTCAAAGTGTCTAGCAAGATGAGTAGCGTAGATACCTCCATAGACAACACCCTTAGAAATTTTATCGTTTCAAGTTCAGGTTCAGGTTCAACCATTGAGCTACTATAGCGCCCAAGATATAAATTTTATCGTTATAAAGGGCTTCACGCAAGACCGCAAGATCTGGGGAACTAAGTGACCCAGCTTTCCCACGGCCAATCAAACATTCTCCCACAAATAGTGAGAAGTACCGAAGCACGTGAATATGTATGCTAGCAGCTCTAGCGCAAGACACTCCTCTCTCCTCTCCTACAGAAATAGTACCGTTGAAAGCTTCTAGGTCCCGTGGACGAGGTTCATGAATATCCCCAACGTAAGGTAATTTGCAGACATTGCAAAAATCCTGGAGTGACATGCTCTGGGGGATATCATAAAGTTTAAACTCAACCATAGGAGGATTCTTCCTCGGATAGAAGTTAAAGCTTTGTACGAAGATATTAGTGAGGAGCAGGTATTGCGGACACTTGTCTTCAACGAAGGCGGTAAGGCCTGCGTTCTCCACCAAATGATAAAAGTCCTCATATATTCCAGCGGCGCGTAAGAACACGTCGCTTGGCCACTCACACGCTCGAACTAATGCAACTCGAGGGACCAAATACTTGGGCTTATTCTCACTCCCATCATCCTTGGGGTCACGGCTTGACGATCCTCTTAAGAACCTCCTCATATTTTCCATTTTCTATCTCTGAAAATTTCTGAAATTTTCAGTGATTCTAAGGAAAAGTGAGTAAGGCTCAACGAAACTTGTAGCAACTACTCCAACTAGTGCCTAGAGACCATATTACGCATCAAAACTACTTGGGATCAGCTAGAATCAGCATGCAAAGCTCAAGAACATTGTCACCAAGGCAGCCAAAATACGCAGAGTATAAGGCAGTAGAGCAAAAACTAATTGGACCAATGGAGGAGTCACTTACAAAGGAGTAATTTCCCCAAAACGGTTCGGAGAATGGTGATTTGAGCAAAGAGATCGAAAATCCCAGCAAGAGGAGCAAGAACATGGGTTTGAGCTGTGAAACGATTTTTTTTGGAGGTAGGAGAACTGGATGGGAGCAAGAATGAGTGGAGGGGGTGCTTGTGGGCCCCACAAGCCTGGGTGGCGCGACCAGGGGGTGCCCTCGCCCCTAGGGCTTGTGGCCCACTGGTGTGGCCCCCACACAGACTCTTTGTCCCGGTATTTTTCAAAAAATCCAGAAAAAATCATACTTGATTTCACAGTGTTCGGAGAACTTTGATTTTCGAGGTACTTTTCTACCGGACGCTAAAACAGAAAACAGGGAAAACTAAACTAAATCTATCATTTTTCTTCTAAGTAACCTAAAGTGAAAGCTTGGAACAGAGGTTTGTGACTCTCAATTCATCCATCTCATGGTCATCGAAAGAAATCCGTCAATGGGGTTGATCAAGTCCCCTCAACAAAACTTTCTCGACTTGCAAAAGAAGACGGAGAATTTCCGAATAGTCACTAGGTCACCTCAATGGGGATGTGTATCTCCCCAACCAGCAAGTCATACTTCATCTTGACACGAGGAATAGGGCATTCAAAGCTCCCAATAAGAATCGATGAAGTTTTTTCGATAGCATTGATGCAATGTACTCGATATTGTTTCTTCGGAAAGTGCACCGTATGCTCATTACTGTTAACATGGAAAGTGACATTGCCTTTGTTGCAATCTATAACAGCCCCTGCAGTGTTTAAAAAGGGTCTTCCGAGGATGACGGCCATGGCATCGTCCTCGGTAATATCCAAGATAACAAAGTCTGTTAAGATAGTGGTGTTAGCAACTACAACAGGCACATCCTCGTAAATGCCGATAGGGAAAGCAGTTGATTTGTCGGCCATTTGCAGAGAGATTTCAGTGGGTGTCAACTTATCCAGTTCAAGTCTACGATAAAGAGAGAGAGAGGCATAACACTAACACGAGCTCCAAGGTCGCATAACGCAGTTCTAACGTAGTTGCCTTTAATGGAGCAAGGTATAGTGGGCACACCGGGATCACCTAGTTTCTTAGGAGTTCCACCCTTGAAGGTATAATTAGCGAGCATGGCGGAGATCTCAAGATCAGGTGTCCTCCTCTTATTAGTCACAATATCTTTCATGTATTTAGCATACGGATACATCTAGAGCATATCAGTCAAACGCATCTGATGAAAGACATGTCTGATCATTTCAACGAATCGCTCAAAATCCTCATCATCCTTTTTCTTGGATGGTTTGGGAGGAAAGGGCAAGGGTTTCTGAACCCATGGTTCCCTTTCTTTACCATGCTCCCTAGCAGCAAAGTCATTCTTATCGTATCTCTTAGTCTTAGGCTGTGGGTTATCAAGATCAGGTTCAATCTCCACATCCTTTTCATTGCTAGGTTGAGCATCATCATGAACATCACTAATGATATTATCATTAGGCTCATGTTCATCATCAGATTGCGTTTCAGCATCAGAGATAGAGGCATCGTTTGGACTCTCAGGTGTAGCAGCAACAGGGTTGCTAGCGTGCAGGTTCCTATCATCTTTCTTCTTCTTTCTAGGATGACTAGGTGCACCAGTGCTAACTCCTTGAGAATCTTGTTCAATTCTCTTTGGATGACCCTCAGGATACAAAGGTTCCTGGGTCATTCTACCGCCTCTAGAGACGACTCTGAAGGAATTGTCATTCAACTCATTAAGCAAGTCATTTTGAGCTTGAAGTACCTATTCTACTTGAGTAGTAACCATAGAGGCATGTTTACTCAGAAGCTTAAGATCATTGCCGTTTCTGTCCACACAAGCACTTAAATGACTAAGCATACGAGCATTCTGTTCCAATTGTCTGCTAACATGATCATTGAAACTCTGTTGTTTGGCAATAAAGTTATCAAATTCATCCAGGCATAGGCTAGCAGGTTTATCAAAAGGAATATCACTCTCATCAAACCTACGTAGAGAATTTACTTATACTACCTGTATTGGGTTATCGAGACCATGGATCTCTTCGATAGGTGGTAGATTTTTGACATCTTCAGATTTAATGCCTTTCTCTCGCATAGATTTCTTGGCTTCTTGCATATCTTCAGGACTGAGGAATAGAATACCTCTTTTCTTCAGAGTTGGCTTAGGAGGTGGTTCGGGAATAGTCCAAGCATTCTCATTGCACAAGATGTTATTCAGTAGAATCTCAGCTTGTTCTACAGTTCGTTCCCTAAAAACACTACCGGCACAACTATCTAGGTGGTCTTTGGAAGCATCGGTAAGTCCATTATAGAAGATATCAAGTATTTCATTCTTCTCAAGAGGGTGATCAAGCAAAGCATTCAGTAGCTGGATAAGCCTCCCCAAGCTTGTGGGAGACTCTCTTCTTCGGCTTGAGCAAAGCTGTATAATTCCTACAAGGCAGCTTGCTTCTTATGGGCAGGAAAATATTTTTCAGAGAAGTAGTAGACCATATCCTGGGGGCTACGCACACAACCAGGAGCAAGAGAAGTGAACCAGGTCTTAGCATCATCCTTTAGCGAGAAAGGAAACAACTTGAGCATATAGTAGTGGCGGATCTTTCCCTCACTAGTGAACAGGGTGGCTATATCGTGCAGTTTCATAAGATGGGCTACAACCATTTCAGACTCGTAACCGTGAGAAGGATCAGATTCCACTAGAGTGATTAACTCAGGGTCGACAGAGAATTCATAATCCTTATCGGTCACAAAGATAGGCTAAGTGGCAAACTTCGGGTCATAATTCATCCTAGCGTTCAGAGATTTTTCTTTCCACTTGTGCAGAAGTTTCTCAACATCATAGCTATCTTTACACGCAAGAAAATCCTCAGCTATGTCTCCCTCCATAACATAGCGTGTATCAGGCATAATAGGCAATTCAGGCATAGTAGCAGGTTCTACTTCAATAGTATCAGCAGTTTCAGAAGTATCATCACATCTAGCAGCAACTCTAGCAATATGTGCATCAAGGAATGCACCAAGTGGCAAAGCAGTATCAGGCATAGCACCATCAGGCATAGTATCAAGCATAGCATCATCATGCATAGTATCAAGCATAGCATCATGGGCAGCAGAAGTAGCATCATCAAGCGCATGCGACATATCAAGATTTCTAGCAGGAGGCGAAGTCGCAAACTTACTCATAACTGAAGGTGAATCAAGTGCACAACTAGATGGCAGTTCCTTACCTCTCCTAGTAGTGGAAGGTAGAATTTTAGTTCTTGGATCTTTCGGATTCCTCATAGTGACCGGCAGACGTCAATCCCAAGTGACTCAGAGAATATAGTTGTGCCTCCCCGGCAATGGCGCCAGAAAAAGCCTTGATGTCCCACAAGCGTATGGGATCGCAACAGCTTTCGAGGGTAGAGTATTCAACCCAAATTTATTGATTCGCACGACGGGAAGCAAAAGAATATTCTCAAGTATTAGCAGTTGAATGCGTCAGATTCAACCACACCTGAAAGATTAGTGTCTGCAAGAAAAGTATCAGTAGCAAGGTAGTATGATAGCAATGCTGCCAGAAACGATCTTTTGACGGCAGACTATTCCTAACTGTTGTATCAATGGCGCCAGCACGTTGACGTGGGATTATTCTTGAGAAGAATGCTTCCCCGACTACGGCTCTAGAAAAAGCTGTTGACAATCCCCAGCAATGGCTCCAACAAAGTCTTGCAACAACTAACAACAGTAGCAATAGTAGCAGCAAAGTGGCCCAATCTCTTTGTAGGAAGCGACAAGCCTAGGCAACGTAACATAGCGAGGACCAGTAGTAAAAGACTCGTAGGCAGTAGATCGGTGATGGATGAGTGTGACGTATGTGATTCATCATGTAACAGCTACAACACGGAGAGATGTGTAACTAGCTCCCGTTCATCAATCTAATGTAGGCATGTATTCCGTATGTAGTCATACGTGCTTAGGGAAAAGAACTTGCATGACATCTATTGTCCATCCCTCCCGTGGCAGCGGGGTCCTAATGGAAACTACGAGATATTAAGGTTCTCCTTTTAATAAAGAACCGGACCAACGCATTAACACGCGGTTAATACCTAAACACCTCATACTATGGACATCTCCGGGAGTGGTTCCGGCTATTATCACTCCGGGGTTGCCAGGTCATAACACATAGTAGGTGACTACAACTTGCAAGATAGGATCTAAAACACACATATATTGGCGACTACATAATAGGTTCAGATCTGAAATCATGGCACTCGGGCCCTAGTGACAAGCATTAAGCATAGCCAAGTAGTAGCAACATCAATCTAGAATATAGTGGATACTAGGGATCAATCCCCATAAAAAACTAACTCGATTACATGATAGATCTCATCCAACTCATCACCGTTAAACAAGCCTACGATGAGATTACTCACGAACGATGAAGAGCATTATGGAATTGTCGATGGAGAAAGGTTGGTGATGACGATGGCGACGATTTCCCCTCTTCGGAGCCCCAAACAGACTCCAGATCTGCCCTCCAGATGAAGAACAGGATGTGGCGGCGCCTCCGTATCGCAAAACGTGATGAAACCTTCTCTCTGATTTTTTTCCAGGCGAAATGGAAGATATAGAGCTGAGTTTGGGGGTGGTGGTTCCACGTGGGCCCCACAAGCCTGCACGGCGCCGCCATAGGGGGTGGTCGCGTCCTGTGGGCTTGTGGCCCACTAGCACGCCCCCGCAGGTGGATCTTTGCATAGGTATTTTTCTTTTATTCTAGAAAAAATCTCTGTAAATTTTCAGGACATTCCGAGAACTTTTATTTCTGCACAAAAACTGCTGAAAACAACGTCAGTCTAGGTTAGTTCCATTCAAATCATGCAAATTAGAGTCCAAAACAAGGGCAAAGTTTGA
The DNA here is from genome assembly GCF_904849725.1 of Hordeum vulgare subsp. vulgare. Taxonomy (NCBI): domain Eukaryota; kingdom Viridiplantae; phylum Streptophyta; class Magnoliopsida; order Poales; family Poaceae; genus Hordeum; species Hordeum vulgare. The sequence goes on along the minus strand of NC_058520.1, from coordinate 379,528,851 downwards.
AAAAGTAGATACGACGAAGACGTATCAGCCACAAGCCTGCAGGGCGCGGTTAGGGGGTAGGCCATGCCCCCTAGCTTGTCGCCTCCTCGTGCACGCTTCAGACTGCTTTAAATTTTCCTAATTTATAAATATTCCAAAACTAGTAAAAATGCAATCGAAAACGTTTTGGGGTTGGTTTTCTTACCGTAGCACATACCTATTTATTTTCGGAGTCCAAGACGTTCTCATAGGTCTCCCTAATGTAGTCTTCTGGAGTTATGGTATTGATAATATTGGTTTCAACATTTATGGGGGTGCCTGAGATATAATGTTTGATTCTTTGCCCATTTACCACCTTCGGATTTGTGCCTTCGGCGTTGTTCATCTTGATGGCACCGGAACAATATACTTCCTCGATATTGTAAGGCCCTTCCCATTTAGTGAGAAGTTTTCCTGCAATTTTTTTATAGAGAGTTGTATAGCAAGACATGATCACCTACATTGAATTCACGCTTTTGTATCCTTCTATCGTGCCATCTCTTAACCTTTTCTTTAAACAACTTGGCATTCTCATAGGCATGGGTTCTCCATTCATCAAGTGAGCTAATGTCAAATAACCTATTCTCACCGGCAAGTCTGAAATCATAGTTAAGCTCTTTAATTGCCCAATAATATTTATGTTCTAGCTCTAAAGGTAAGTGATATGCTTTACCATAAACCATTTTATACGGAGACATACCCATAGGGTTTTTGTAAGCGGTTCTATAAGCCCATAATGCATCATCAAGTTTCTTAGACCAATTCTTTCTAGATCTATTAACGGTCTTTTGCAAGATCAATTTTATTTCTCTTTTGCTCAATTCTACTTGCCCACTAGACTCGGGATGATAAGGAGATGCAATTCTATGATTAACATCATACGTGGCAAGCAATTTACGAGAAGCACCATGAATAAAGTGTGAACCACAATTAGTCATTAAATATCTAGGGGCTCAAAATCAAGGGAAAATAACTTCTTTCAGCATTTTAATAGAAGTGTTATGATCAGCACTACTAGTTGGAATAGTTTCTACCCACTTAGTAACATAATCAACAACAACTAGAATGTGAGTATACCAGTTGGATTTTTGAAAAGGTCCCATATAATCAAAACCCCAAACATCAAATGGTTCTATAACAAGAGAGTAATTCATAGGCATTTCCTGACGTATACTAATATTACCAATTCTTTGACATTCATCACAAGACAAGACAAACTTACGAGCATCCTTGAAGAGAGTAGGCCAATAAAAACCAGGTTGTAATACCTTGTGTGCAGTTCTATCTCCTGCGTGGTGTCCTCCATAGGCCTCAGAGTGAGACTTGTGTAGGATCTGTCCCTGTTCATGCTCAGGTACACAACGTCTAATAATACCATCTACTCCTTTATAAAGGTGAGGATCATCCCAAAAGTAATGTCTTAAATCATAGAAGAACTTTTTCTTTTGTTGGTATGTGAATCTAGGCGGTATAAATTTAGTAATGATGTAGTTAGCATAATCGGCATACCAAGGAGCATTGCGTGAAGCATTTATGACAGTTAATTGTTCATCGGAGAAGCTATCATCAATAGGTAGTGGGTCATCAAGAACATTCTCTAATCGAGACAAGTTATCTGCTACAGGGTTATCAACGCCCTTTTTATCAATAATATGCACATCAAATTCTTGTAGCAGAACAACCCATCTAATAAGTCTAGGTTTAGCATCTTCTTTTCCATAAGGTACTTAATAGCAGCGTGATCAGTGTGAATAGTTACTTTGGAATCAACAATATAAGGTCTAAACTTATCGCAAGGAAACACAAGTGCTAAAAATTCCTTTTCAGTGGAAGCATAGTTTCTTTGAGCATTGTCCAGCGTTTTACTAGAGTAATGGATGACAATTAATTTCTTATCAACTCTTTGTCCTAGAACAGCACCAACAACATAATCACTAGCATCACATATAATTTCAAAGGGTGGGTTCCAATCAGGTGGTTGAACAACAGGTGCAGTGATCAAGGCTTTCTTAAGAATTTCAAATGCTTCTACACAATCATCATCAAAAACGAATGGAATATCCTTTTGCAAAATATTAGTGAGAGGCTTAGAAATTTTGAGAACTCTTTAATTAATCTCCTGTAGAAACCAGCATGACCAAGGAAACTTCTTATACCTTTGATATCTGTTGGACATGGCATTTTCTCAATAACATCAACTTTAGCTTTATCAACTTCAATACCTCTTTCAGAGATATTGTGTCCCAAGACAATGCCTTCATTAACCATAAAGTGGCACTTCTCCCAATTCAAGACAATATTAGTTTCTTCACATCACTGCAAAACTTGATCAAGGTTGCTCAAGAAATCATCAAAATAAGTTCCGTAAACGGAAAAATCATCCTTGGAAACCTCAACAATCTTTTCACAAAAGTCAGAAAATATAGCCATCATACATCTTTGAAAGGTAGCAGGTGCATTGCATAAACCAAAAGGCATACGTCAATAAGCAAAGGTACCGAAAGGGCAAGTAAAAGTGGTCTTCTTTTGATACAGGTATTTGAGAGAAACCAGAGTAACCATCTAGAAAGAAAAAAATTGTGTATGTTTGGATAGTCTTTCTAGAATTTGATCTCTAACAATCCCAATTGGTGAAATAGTATCTCTATTAGCAAGCTTGATGGTAACATCAATTTCCTCTAATTCGGCTGGTGCAATATCATTCATAATTTCTTAATATAACATAAAGGGAATTTCACTCACACTAGCACCCACATCACATAAGCCATGATAACAATGATCTCCTATTTTAACAGAAACAACAGGCACGCCAACAATAGGTCTATGTTCACCCTTAGTATCAAGTCTAGCAATTCTAGCAGCTTCATCATAGAAGTGAATGACATGCCCGTCAATATTATGAACCAAGAGATCTTTAACCATAGCAATATTAGGTTCAAGTTTAATTTGTTCAGGAGGTATAGGTGTTCTAGGAAAACTCTTACGAACCACAGTTGAAGCTTTAGCATGTTCCTTTATCCTAACAGGAAAGGGTGGTTTCTCAATGTAAGTAGTAGGAATAACAGGATCAGCATTATAAATAGTAATTTCTTCTTCAACTTTAATAGGTTCTACTTTAACTTCAATGGGAGGATGATATTTAAACCACTTCTCCTTGGGGAGATCAACATGAGTACCAAAAGATTCAAAAAATGAAGCTACTACCTCAGAGTCAAGTCCATATTTAGTGCTAAAATAACGAAAAGCATCGGTGTCTAAAAAGGATTTAGCACAATCAAACTTAAGGCTTATACCTAACTCATTACCTTCATGGAGTTCCCAACCTTCAGAGCTGTCTTTAATTCTTTCCAATAAGTCCCATTTGAATTCAATATCTTTCTTCATGAAGGAACCAGCACAAGAAGTGTCGAGCATGGATTGATCATTACGAGAGAGCCGAGCATAAAAAATCTGAATAATAATTTCTCTCGAGAGCTCATGCTTGGGGCATGAATATAACATTGAATTAAGACTCCCCAAGCTTGAGCGATTCTTTCTCCTTCACGAGGCCAAAAATTCTAAATATAACTCCGATCACAATGAACCAGATGTATAGGATAAAACTTCGGATGAAATTCCAGTTTCAATCGGTTGTAGTTCCATGATCCAATATCATCACATAGCCTATACCATGTCAACACCTTTTCCTTCAAAGATAAAGGAAAGACCTTCTTATTTACATCATCCTCGGGCAGACCTGCAAGCTTAAATAATCCACAAACTTAATCCACATAGATTAGGTGCAAATCAGGATGTAGTGTTCCATCTCCTGCATAAGGATTAGCTAGCATTTTTTCTATCATACCTGAAGGACTTCCATAATAAATATTTTCAGTAGGTGTAGCAGGGTGAGGAGCGTCTCTTTGTGCTTCCGGTCAGGGTGAAGATACCCCGAATAAGCCCCTCAAATGATTATTTTCCATAATGACAAGTGACAAGGATTATTTTCCATAGTATATAAATTTTTCGTTACCAAGTTCCACTTACCAAAGGTGCTTCACTCCCCGGCAACGGCGCGAGAAAAGTGTCTTGATGACCCACAAGTACAGGGGATCTATCGTAGTCCTTTTGATAAGTCAGAGTGTGTAACCCAACGAGGAGGAGAAGGAAATGACCAGCGGTTTTCAGTAAGGTATTCTCTGCAAGCACAGAAATTAACGGTGACAGAAAGTTTTTTCATAATGTAATTTGTAACGGGTAACAAGTAAAAATTGTAACAAAGGTGCAGCAAGGTGTACCAATCCTTTCTGTAGCAAAGGACAAGCCTGGACAAACTCTTATATAAAGAAAAGCGCTCCCGAGGACACATGGGAATTTATGTCAAGCTAGTTTTCATCATGCTCATATGGTTCGCGTTCGTTACTTTGATAATTTGATATGTGGGTGGACCAGTGCTTGGGTGCTGCCCTTACTTGGACAAACCAGTGTTACGAATACCAAATTCACACGATTACTTATAACATGGCTTATCCCATGTCCTCGGGAACAAACGTAACTACTCACAAAGCATATTCATGTTCATATTCAGAGGAGTATTAATTATCATTAAAGATCTGAACATATGATCTTCCACGAAATAAACCAACTAGCATCAACTACAAGGAGTAATCAACACTACTAGCAACCTAGAGGTACCAATCTGAGGTTTTGAGACAAAGATCGGATACAATATATGAACTAGGGTTTGGAGAGGAGATGGTGTTGATGAAGATGTTGATGGAGATTGACCCCCTCTCGATGAGAGGATCGTTGGTGATGACGATGGCTTCGATTTACCCCTTCGGGGGAAAGTTTCCTCGGCAAAATAGCTCCACTGAAGCTCTAGATTGGTTTTGTCGAAGTTCCGCCTTGACACGGCAGCGTCGCATCCCGAAAGCTGTGATACGATTTTTTGTAAGTCAAAACCCATCATATAGAAGAAGATGGGCACCAGAGGCCTGCAAGAGGGCCCACAAGCCTGTACGGCGTGGCAAGGGGGTAGATCGCGCCCCTGTCTTGTGACCTCCTCGCGGGTCCCCTTTGGTACTTCTTTCGCCCATCATTTTTATATATTCCAAAGCAATTCTCCGTAACTTTTCAGTACTTTTGGAGCTGTGCAGAATAGGACTCTCAGATTTGCTCCTTTTCCAGTCCAGAATTCCAACTGTCGGCATTCTCCCTCTTCATGTAAATCTTGTAAAATAAGAGATAAAAGGCATAAGTATTGTACCATGATGTGTAATAAAAGCCCATAATGCAATAAATATTGATATAAAAGCATGATGCAAAATGGACGTGTCATACACTCATATACCTTAAATCTGCCCCCTATTTTCATAGTAGACCATTGCTACTTGTGAGATGTGTTGGTTCCCCCCCCCCCCAAGGAGCAAGGGTGAAACAATTTAGTAGAGGTAAATATTTCCCTCAGTGAGAACGAGGGTTTATCAAAAAATAGGAGAATCAAGGAAAACTCTCGTCGTCAGCACCTACACACACAAGGCCAAACACTTGCACCCAACGCTCGTAAGAGGGTTGTGAATGCCCTTGAACACGTTACTTGCAAGGATTAATTCTGATAGAGATAGATATGTAAACGGTAAAAGTAAAAACAATTTAATAAAAGGCAGCAAGGTTTTAAAGTTTTTACCAATATGATTAAATAGACATGAGGGCCATAGATTTTATTAGAGGCTTCTCTCTTGAATGCAAAGAATACGGTGGGTAGATTTATTATTGTTGGGTAATTGATATAAAATCACATAATTATCATGTTATTCATGGCAATGATCATAAAATCACGTCCTTAAACAAGTAGGCCAAAACAATTCTGGATATACTACTATTACTCCAGCGAGAGCACTTCTATACTTGCCTCTCTAGGTATTAAGTTCATCCAAACAAAGTAAAGCTTGGAGCAAGGTGACATGATGTAGACAAAATAAACCCAATCAATATGAATTAACCCCATCATTTTCCCCTTAGTGGAAACAATACATATATGTGCCTTGTCCCCATCGGTCACTGGAATATAGGGTACCGCAAGATTGAACCAACTACAACACATCATTCCCGCTATAGATAAATCAATCTAGTTGGCCATACCAAATGGATAGATTGGAGAGAAATACAAAGCTATAACAATCATGCATAATAAAGTTGAGAGGAGACTTAGTTAATTTCAATGAATGATCTGATCATAAACGCATAATTCATTGTATCCAAAAAAACACTGCAAAAGAAGATTACATCGGATAGATCAACCAAGAATCATGGAGAACCTGGTATTGAAGATCAAATAGAGAGAAGAAGCCATCTAGAAACTAGGTATGGGCTTGTATGTCTGCGGTGAACTACTCACACATCATCATGGAGGCAACAATGTTGATGTAGAAGGCCTCCGTGAACGATTCCCCCTCCGGCGAGGTACTGGAAAAAGGTATCCAAATGGGATCTCGGCGGAACAGAGACTTGTGGCGGCGGAAAAATGGTTTCGGGTGGCTCTCTGGTGTTTCTAGAATATTTCATGATTAATAGAAGTGGAATTAGGTCATACACCGCACAGGAGGGCCAAGAGCTCGGGGGCGCGCCCTACCCCCACGCCGTGCCCCTTGAGCTCGTCGCTTATGTGATAATATAATAACATAAAACAATAAAAAATGATAGATACATTAGAGATGTAGCAACCATGCAACGTAAAATTAAGATATGGTACTACATCATACATACATCAAACTAACCTAGTTCTGCTTGTCGTTCGAGATGTTGACGACCTATGTGTCGGACAAATCGGCCTCCTAGTCATTGGCCACTACCCGTAACTCCGCCTCGTCGTCATACTTCACATCGGCTATGAGTTCCTTGAGCTCCATGTACACCTCGTGGAGGTACAAGGAGTTTGCTACTAGCTCAAGATTTAACTGGATGGACATGAGAATGGCACGTTCATCCACCGCCTCCTCTACTTGAGCTACCTCAAACTCGGCAACCGCGTCGTCCATGGTGAATCCGATCACAAGAGGCGTTTGACCCAAAGTGGAAAATAAGATCAATATAAATTGGGAGTGGCGGCAAGAATGTAGGGGGGTGGGAGAAAACGAGAGTGGCTAGGGTTGGGCCTCGTCTTTTGGCTGAAATACTCAAACTATCCCCCTCGGGCCAATGCCAAAGTGATGACATGAATGCGTCCACACTAGTCAATCGGTTTCTAATGTATGCGTCTGGGCGCGACCAGACCTCCTCATATCTACCCCCATACAATAGGGGGGATCGATCATGGAGGTCCCCTAAATCATATTTTCTGCTCTCACGGTGATGTGTGAGTAGTTCACCATAGACCCACGGTGATGGTTGTCTCTCTCTATGTTCTTCATTCCCAAAATCGTCGTAATTCCCGGGTGATCTATCTTATGTAATTAATCTTTGCGGTGTGTTTCGTGGGATCCCATGAATTTTGGGTATATGTTCAGATTATTCATGAATAAATATTTGATTCTTCTCCGAATTCTTATAAGTATGATTATTATAGCATTGTAATTCTCTCTAATCTCTCGGTTTGGTTTGGCCAATTAGATTGATTTATCTTCAGTAGGAGAGGTGCATTGGTCTGGGTTCAATCTTGTGGCGATCAACCCGACTAACAGAAAGGGACATGACACGTACTATATTTCTGCCATTAAGGGTAAAATGATGTTTTTGATATTAATTGTATTTGCTTTGTCTACATCATGTCATCCTCAACCAAGCATTACTTTGTGTTTTTTAATACTCTAGATGTATGTTGGATAGTGGTTGATGTGTCGCGTAATAATAGTAGATGGAGGCATGACTTAGTCTATTTGCTTATGGACATGATGCCTTTATACATGATCATTTCCGTGAATAAATATTTCATAACGATGCACTTTTGTATCCATTGTCCAACAGTAATTTGTCTACCCACCGTATGCTTTCTTCGAGAGAGAAGCCTCTAGCGAAAACTATGGCCCTCGAGTCTATTCACAAATATATTTACAAAAAATCTTAATATCTTGTTGCCATTATTTACTTTATTTTTTTCATTTTATATTTATCAAATTATCTATCTATCACTACTTATCCTTGCAAGTAACGAGTTCATGGGGATTGACAACCCTCTTACATGCGTTGGGTGCAAGTGTGTGCTCTTTTGTGTATAGGCTCTGAAGACGGGAAATTATGTTGTCATCCTAATGGTTCTATAACTTCGGTTCTCACTAAGTTAAATACTTACCTCTGTTGTGTTGCATCATCCTCTCCTCTTCACGAAAAATCCCAACACAGTTCACAAGTATCAGGAAGGATTTCTAGCGTCGTTGCCTGGGAGTATCACCAAATTCCTATCAAGTACATTCTCACAAATTATCATTAACTTGTTCTAAATTTATTTTTTGTTATATTTTTCTTGCTACAAAAAACAAAAATAGAAAAGTAATTATCTTTGTTAGTTTACTTATTTGCTTGCTATACTTTCCAGTATATTTGTCTTGCTTGTTACCTTGGTAGTTTCGTCACTATGTCTCAAGACAATACCAAGTTGTGTGACTTCTCGAATACTAATAGCAATTATTTTATTAGTACTCGAATACCACCTGCCACTAGTGCGTATTTTTATGATATTAATGCTGCATTGGTAAATTTTGTGATGAAAGAACATTTTTTCGGAAGTCCTAATGAGGATCCGGCTGTGCATCTCAATAATTTTGTTGAATTATCTGGTATGCGAAACAAAATAGATATGGATAATGATGTGGTAAAATTATAAATATTTACTTGTTCACTTAAATACAAAGCTAAATCTTGGTTTTCATCTTTACCGCATAATAGTACTGGAACATGGGATAAATGTAAATATGCTTTCATTACCAAGTATTTTCCTCCTTCTAATATCATCTCCCTTAGAAATGAAATTATAAATTTCAAGCAACATTATCAACAACATGTTGCACAAGCTTGGGAGATGATGAAATTGATGATTAAAAAATTTCCCTACTCATGGCATGAACATGTGGATGATTATAAAAAAATTTCTATGCGGGACTAATCTTTGTGTCTAGGAATCTTCTAGATTCTGTTGCAGGTGGTACCTTCATGGATGTGACATTGGGATAGACCACCAAACTTATGGACAATATCATGACAAATTATTCTCAATGACATACCGAAAGAGCTCCAACTCGTAAGAATGTAAATTATGTTGAAGAAATTGCTACTTTGAGTGAGAAAATGGATGCTCTTTTGAATATGGTTGATAGTAAACATGCCCATGTTGATGCCAATGATATGCCATTGTCTACCTTAATTGATAAAAGTTATGATTCTATTGATGTGAACTTTATCTCTTGAAATAATTTCAACAACAATGCTTATAAAGGAAATTTCAATGCTAGACTGTATCCCGATAATGCCTCTAATAATTATGTTAGTTATTCTACAAATAATAATAGGATATGCTATGATCTTGAGAACACCATTAAATACTTTATTAGTTCTCAAAAGATTTTAAATAGTATGGTAGAAGGAAAGTTGCACAAAGTTGATGATATGGCTAGGAACATGGATAGAATTGCTCTAGATCTGGAAACTCTTAAAAATAAAAATTTGCCACCAAATCATGATCTCAATGAGTCCATGAAACCATTCAATTATCTATTAATTAGAGTATGGAGGGGACTGCAAGGTTGAGAGCTAAACAAGAATTCTCAGAAATGGCTCTTCAACCTGGTTTTTATCGTAATCATGACGAAGATCTTAAAATGATTGGCACTTCTTCCATTGAAGCTTTGTTAAATAATTTTAAAATAGATGATAAATGGAATGTAGATTAGTCAACTTTAGCTTGAAGGCTTCCCGCTTGTTTGGAGGGTGATTATCTTGATGATAAAAATGTAAAAAGTGGGTTTGGGCGGGTCAAAATTTTAACTAGTGATATGCCCACTATCTTGGATTACAAGGACTTTAATTATGAGAGTTTTTTTGTAGAATGTATTTCCTTGTTTCAATACATTATTATCTCACCCAATTCCTATGAACAAAATAAAGGTTTTACTAAGCATATAGTAGAAGCAATGATAAAAGCTTATGATGAGAAACTTGAGCTAGAAGTTTCTGTACCTAGAAAATTGCATGATGAATGGGAACACACTATAAAAAATCTTAAAGAATATGAATGTAATGCTTTGTGTGACCTTGGTGCTAGCTATACCTAAATCTCTTTGTGTTGTGCTTGGTCTCACCGATATACAAGATTGTTCCCTTAACTTGCATCTTGCAGATTCTACCATTAAGAAACTAATGGGTAGGATAAATGATGTGCTTATTAATGCTAATAGAATTTATGTGCCTATAGATTTAATTATGCTTGATATTTGTAACATCCCAAATTTTGGAATGTTAATATAATTATTAGATTGTTTGTTTGTTTGAGTGATTGAAACTTGAGTGAAACTTGAAACTTGTCAAAAACTTTTGAATGAGAGGGAATAAAATGACTTTCCCCTTTTCCGGTGAATTCAAATTCATCCATTTAAAATCAACGAGAGAAGATGGCATGACTTCTATACCTATAAAGAATTTGAATGAAGATGGCATTTGAATTTCTTTTGATTTTGATTTGCAAATCTGATTTTCCTCCACTCAAGAAATGCCGGGAAATAATATTCCGTCAAACAGAAAAGAGAGGAGGAACATGACCCTCCAAAACCAGGGGCATATATTGAAATATTTTGAGCCAAGAAAACCAAAATTTAATTGAGAAAATATTTGCAAAAAAATAAAGCTTTTAGGGATTTTCTAAAAAAACATTTTTTTAAGTTTTTATTTTTGCCGTGGAAAAATATCCATCATTTACATTTTATTTTTCTGATAATTTTAGTATATAGAAACTCTATATTCCGAATTTATTTGGTTTCCTTTTAATCGTTTTCTTTCCTGTTTATAATAAAAAGGAAAGCGATCTTTTAATTAGGAAAGTCACCTCGGCCACGTTAGGAAGTGCATGAGGCCCAGATACCCCTTCTTCTTCCTCCTCTCGTTCTTTCCATTCTAGCCATGGCACAAACCTCCAGGAAGCTTCCTTGCTGGATTTCGAGGATTCCTTTCCCTCCTAGCTCCTCCCGTCGCCCCTATAAGAATCACCTCGGCCTCCTCTTTCCATTCCCCTAGCTAACGCCCGCTTTCCTCGCCCGACGCCACCACCCCCTCCTTCGCCGGTTCCCTGCATGGCAGACCGAACCAGGAGCTCGCCAGGAGTGCCTCTTTTACCCAGGAGCACCCCGACGCCCCTAGAGCCCCGCCTCCACTCTCCTCCGCTGGTTCCACCCCTCCACCACTGATTTCCCCCGCTAGAGCGCCCTTCCCAGTCGCCCCTGTAGCCATCGCCTGAGTGCCTGTTTCGCCCGAACGACCAGGAGCCAGCCGAGCTCCACTCATCGCCACAGGCCACCCCCGACACCACCTGGACCCTGCCGCCACCTCCCTCCGTCGCCTCCACCTCCCCGCCGCCGTTTTCCCCGCCAGAGCTGCCCCACCACGCCGCCCCACCTCGGCCGGCCATCGCCGGAGCCTTTTCTGTCAACGGTAAGCTCTTTCTCTTCCTCTCTTCTCTATTTTTTCTTTTCCCCCCGTTAGATCGTGTATATGCGGCTTAGATTAGAACAAGCTTACCTCTTCGATTAGTTAAAATAAACCATACCGGTTCTCTGCTAGTTAGTTAAAACCAAAAGGTTTTCCGTTATATTGCGATCGTCCGTTGGATAGCCAAAAACGTGCACACCTATCAGCCAATCAGATCTTGCCACGTCACTATTTTCTTTTCTATTTCAATTATGTGACAGAATTAGTTCTGTTTTTGTTTTCCTTATATCTTTTAATCTAGAAGTCCAATGAAGCTGATTCTTTTTGCGGTAGATCAAAATTTTCTTGTAGTTTCTGAAATATATAATTTGTCTATGTTTGGATTTATAAAATTTGAATTAGATCAGATATGACTTAAATCTTCTTTTGCTTATTGTGGGAGTTTAAAAATAGATTTTAATTTGATTCTTTTTTGCTTCTGATCCCTATTAGCATTATTTATCAGTGGGTAAAGTTTCAGAATTTTGGCAGTATTTTAACTCATTATTTCATGTGAAACACATTCTGTTTTAGTTCTTGTAAAATTATAGCTATTTATTTTCTATATTTTGTTTTTAAATTAGTTTCTTTTATATTTGAGAAAGTTTATATTTTGTTTTCTGTTAGTTGACAATGGGTTTTCAAAAAAAAACAATTTTTTATTTCTAATGGTTATCATGAAATCAATTCTAGTTCTCTAATAACTTGCAATTGATTTCCCTACTAGTTTACTCCCATTTGAAAATACTTTCAAATAGTTTTACGAAAATACTTTATTTTATCTTAGTTAAATTTATATTTTATTCTCTTTTATTTTACTATTTTAGTGTTTTATTTTCTGATTAGAACAAAAATATTTAGTGTTTGATGTAGTAGAAGACTCCCTAGTTTTCTTTGAAAATTTTCCTTTTGGATTCTTCTTCAATCTTTCTTATTGTTTTGATGGCATAAATTTTATTTCGTTTGTTATATTGATTGCTAGGATGATTTCTAGTATGATTGCTTCTATGAATACGATGTTTGATTATATAGATTTCATCGGAGAGTGACGAATAGTTGTATCACGTGTTTCCCAAGAACGATAATTCTTCTTCATCAACCTCCCCAGGAAAGTCACGTTGATCATACTATTACCTATGTTTTATATGCATTGTAGTTCTACCTTTCTTCACCCAATTGCATGCAAAGTAGGTACTTGGAAATTTTGGATCTTGATGTAGTATCATGTGGTAGGCACCCACCCCCGTGTTACTTTGGCCGGGACATTATTATGCTATGCTCCTAGTAGACGGGGTTTCGGTTGAGTGTGTACCATGAGTGTTGTGAGAACTTAATAATCAAGACCTGAAGACTCCAAGACTTGCAAGACCTCAAAATGAAATATACCTCTGGGTGAAGGACGGTTTAGATGGGCTCCGTCGATAAACCAGTGGACGACCCGGGATGCATGGGGAAGCGCCATGTCATCTTGCGATTAGCTTCACCCAGGCTCAAAGAGACGGACGGATATTTTCAAGACCCAAGGCTTACCTGCACAGCCACAAGTCATTATGGGCTCTGGCTTGGTTGGACAACATGGCGACTCTGGACAGGCGGTGCAAGCAGATGTAGAAGAACGGTAGGATTGGATGGGCACCGATAGGGGATCAGAGGGACCCGTTGAAAGACCATGTTTTGATCATCCGGTCTTCAAACACCCTGAAGTGCGAGGACATACACGGAAGCGATCAAATCTTGTGGGGAACGTGTGCAAAACTCTGCAGAGTACTCAAACCTAATCGAGTAGCCGTGTCCACGGTCATGGACAACTTGAGCCAAAGAAACTGAAGTTATCTGAAATTCTCAACACCACTGTATATATTTGATGTGGGTAATATTGATTTAACTGGGTATTAGAACTAGTTGGCGGAACCATCTCATTAACAACCAACACGTAGTAATATTTTGCTTTTTAGCCCCTCTCTTGTTGTAGGAGAAAACTTTGCTTTCCGCTAAAACTTACCGCCCCACCTGCCATATATGCATATAGTATAGATGATATTTTTACCCCTCTCTTTTGTGACTTGCCACCATATTCAATATGCTGACCTACAGGGCTGCAATGTCTTATGTTGCAGATATTTTTCTTCGACGAGTAAGAGTACCATTTAGGGTTACGGTCTACACTCAACTTGCCGTTGGTGTTTATTGGGACTCCACTCCCTTGACTGCTTCTGCTGAGATATTTAAGGTATATACAGATTTACGCTATTTCCATGTGATTGCACTTTGATATATACATTGATGTACTGTGTGCGCCAGCATACTGATCCAGGGATGGCACAGATACACAGAGGCTTGACTCGTTTTGAGTCGGGTCGCTACAGAAATGGTATTAGAGCACATGTTGAATGGAGCATGTGACCCTAGAAACTGGGAATTTCCTAGGAAAGGATCTCTGAAAAAAATTATTTCCAACAACACCTTTTACTTCTCTTCTCTTCTGATTTCATCGAATGTTCCCTCTTACCTCAAATAGTTAGACAATACCCTTACCCCTTTGACCACATGAAGGATCAACTGAGTCCCACTTCAAAGTAAAGAGGATTTCATCATGCATTTGAAGAATTGAAGCAGCACCAACTGAAGACTCTCAAGACCCGAAGAATTCGAAGACCTTGGAGCGTTCGAATATTTATATGACCATTAGAAGTCCAAACCCCTATTATATACCCACGTTAGATACGATGATTTGTGAGACGTCATTGATGTGTGTTTTCCGACGGCCACAAATAAAACCTATTCTCGAAAATATTGTTTGTATTGTGTGTATCTCCCTCTCTCTCTTACCCATATCAAAACCTCAACCCTACCAGATGGAGTATGAAGCTGGACTTGTAATCTCTAGACCAATGACCCAGCTGGAGGCTGATATATGGATTCGAAACATGGAGAACCACTTCGGGAGCAATTTGATTTCAAGGAAGTATGAAGTGGCACACGCTCTTCAGTACTTTACCCGAAGTGCTGCTATCTGGTGGAAAATGCATCATGCCATGCAAGGCTTTAGTGGAGCAGAAACTTGGGACGAATTCAAGAAGACTCTGTTAAGATCCCATCTTATCCAAAAGTGCTATGATAGACCGATGAAGAAGCCTTGTGCATGCAAGATCTATGGAGAAATAGGACACACCCAGGAAGAACACCAGGATGGATGCCCTCATTGTGAAGAAAATCACCCAGCGGAGGAATGCCCAAGTAGTCAGGTGACTTGTTTCCTGTGCGAAGGAACCACCCACTACCCAGCCCAGTGTCACATCTACCCCAAGGTGCAACAAGTTGTCAAGCAGCAGAAAGAAGCAATGGAGGAAATTCTCAAGAAGAAAATTCTAGAAGAACCCGTGACAAAGGAAAATATAGATGACCCTGATGAACAAGGTCTGAGCAGATTTTTCTCCAATGCATTCTACTCATGTGAAGAAGAAGGACATTATTCACAGGAGTGCATGAAGAAAAGCCAAGAGTATCTGGGAAACTTCCCGATGGAAAAAGTGGAGTTTGATCCACTTGATATAGAAGAACTGGCCAGAACGCAGCAGTCCGGAAAGAAGAGAAAGTACCCTTGGAAGAGCCAAATCTCTGCAGATAAAGACCTGAGTCATATCAGATGTTTCAAGTGTATGGAATTTGGCCACTACAAAAACATGTGCCCACGAAGGAAGCCGGAAACCCAAGGAGCAAAAGCAAACACTAAGAAGCCTCGAGACTTGTCCAAACTCATTTGCTTTCATTGCAAGGAAGCAGGACATTTTGCTAGTGATTGTCCACATGGCAAGAAAGCTAAAATGGAGTAGTTAAGTTTTGAAAGTGGCAATAAGTGTAACCTGAAGCACTCTTGTTTTCATGAGAATATGGAGTTGAAACTTTGTAACAGAAGTCCTTGAGATTGTAATAACTCATGAATCAATAAAATTATTGTGTCATGATTGCCTATGTTGAAACTGTATGCGTTGTTTCCTGTACGAGCAAAGATCTCTGAACATTTATGAGGATATGAGAAGATATAGTCTACGCAGGCATGAGCATAATTTATTTTAAGTGTGGTAGTAATCGGTAAACCCACAGGATCCACTGATTAGGAATGTACCATGATTACCAAGGAGACACATACATTCCTCTGAGTACCTATTTTCTGACACCTGCAGATGACAACCCTCTACGAGTCATTCCTTAAGGGCCCAGAAACGATCATGACCCTGACTAGTGATCATGATTACCCGAAAATCCTGAAGGACATGATGAAGCGCATTCATCTTGAAGGAGATGCAGTCTACAAAGGCTACCCGTTCATGGAAAATGGAGTGGAACTTTGGTATGTGGAAGTACACCTCCACCATGTGAAAGGTGTTTGTCCAAAGACAATGGGGCAATACTTTTTCATTTCACGTGTACCACGAACAACCTTCTTTGATGCCGTTCGTGAAGCTGCCATGGAAGCCATATGTGAGATTGGAGAAATACTTGAAGCAAGACTCCGTCATACCCAGTAATACCTGAGTGAAGTGCATGCGGAGATGATGGAGATGAAGCTCATGGCCACCATGAGAAAACAAAAGATGGATGATTTCAAGGAGCACCTCAGAAAATTCCAGTGGAACTAAAGTATCTCCAAGGGAGACAAATGATTAAAGTTGGCAGAAATGCTTCACCATACCGAACAATGTGGATGGTAGCATTTGTAATAAAGTTATTTTTGAATTTGGAGTTTTGAGAAGAAATTAAGGATGTAATAAAGGATTGAATATGAAATGAGTATGATTTATGGATGAAGCAATACCTTTCATGGTAAACACACCCATGGAAAAAAAGTATCCCACGGATTGGCGTGTGAACCAAAAATAAGTCTGAGGATTTTTATTATATGATGGTTACCCCAAGAGTATGATGGAATGAAACACTATAGGATTTAAGGCGTAGTGATTCCAAGTATGCCTGCAACTCACAGACCCCGGGACTAATAAGGATCAAGTACTACCTATTTGGAGAAGGAAACTTGGAAAAAGCTAAGATGGATCAGCAAACGTTTTCTTAGGAGCATACGAAAACCAGAGAGTTGTGAAGATACGATAGATGTTTTGTTCAGCTTGCAGAACCAATGGATTATCCGAACTTCGTAGACAAGAGAAATTCTGCAATGCTTGTGAGGATGCCCAAGTGTTAGAATGCGAGATTCGCTAAACCTTATACAGAGAAATGATTTGGGTGCGGAATGGATTGATCACCATGATGACTTACTCTTATCGTTTATCTTGCTATTCGGAATGATAAATCTGAGAGACTTACCCATAGTGAGAGACGACGCTCTTTGAAGCTTTTGTTTAAGCCTTAGAATGGTGTAATGAAAGCCCATGTACATGGCACTTGTTGTCACGCATAAGAAATTTTACGGTGAGGATGAAACCAAGACCCCTCTCTTTGCAGGATAACCACAAATGGTAGACCACCATGAGAATCATCGATAGGTTATTTAGAATTGACCACGAGACTGTCAGTTAAGAAGACTCAGTAACGGAAGAAGCTTAAATCAACAGAAAAACCCTCGTTTTGATGAAAATGTTATGAAAATAACGGAAGAGCATCACCAAAGGAGTTAGTATGAAGACTGTGAGGAGTCAGATGCCAAAACCCAGAGGATTTCTAAAATTTTGAGGGACCAGTAATCTTCATTTTAAGTGTGGTAGCATCCCACTTTGCCGGAGGTTGGATTTGTTAGAAGACCCCCAAACCATAACCTTTCTTTCTAGCCTCTTCGAATCTCGAGGACGAGATTCATTTTAAGTGTGGTAGGTTCGTAACATCCCAAATTTTGGAATGTTAATATAATTATTAGATTGTTTGTTTGTTTGTTTGAGTGATTGGAACTTGAGTGAAACTTGAAACTTTTCAAAAACTTTTGAATGAGAGGCAATAAAATGACTTTCCCCTTTTCCGGTGAATTCATATTCATCCATTTAAAATCAATGAGAGAAGATGGCATGACTTCTTCAACTATAAAGAATTTGAACGAAGATGGCATTTGAATTTCTTTTGATTTTGATTTGCAAATCTATTTTTCCTCCACTCAAGAAATGTTGGGAAATAATATTCCGTCAAACAGAAAAGAGAGGGGGAACATGACCCTCCAAAACCAGGGGCATTTATTGAAATATTTTGAGCCAAGAAAACCAAAATTTAATTTTGATAATATTTGCAAAAAGAAATAAAGCTTTTAGGGATTTTCTGAAAAAAAACATTTTTTTAAAAGTTTTTATTTTGGCCGTGGAAAAATGTCCATCATTTAGATTTTATTTTTCTGATAATTTTAGTATATAGAAACTCTATATTCCGAATTTATTTGGTTTCCTTTTAATCGTTTTCTTTCGTGTTTATAATAAAAAGGAAAGGGATCTTTTAATTAGGAAAGTCACCCGGGCTGCGTTATGAAGCGCATCAGTCCCAGATACCCCTTCTTTTTCCTCCTCTCGTTCTTTCCATTCTAGCCATGACAGAAACCTCCAGGAAGCTTCCTCGCCGGATTTCGCAGATTCCTTTCCCTCCTAGATCCTCCCGTCGCCCCTATAAGAATCCCCTCTGCCTCCTCTTTCCATTCCCCTAGCTAACGCCCTCTTTTCTCGCCCGACGCCACCACCCCCTCCTTCGCCGGTCCCCTGCATGGCAAACCGAACCAGGAGCTCGCCAGGAGCGCCTCTTTCACCCAGGAGCACCCCGATGCCCCTGGAGACCCGCCTCCACTCTCCTCCGCCGGTTCCACCCCTCCACCACTGATTTCCCCCGCTGGAGAACCCTTCCCAGTCGCCCCTATAGCCATCGGCTGAGTGTGTGTTTCGGCCGAACGAACAGGAGCCAGCCGAGCTCCACTCATCGCCTGAGGCCACCCCCGACGCCACCTGGACCACGCCGCCACCACCCTCCGTCGCCTCCACCTCCCCGCCACCGTTTTCCCCGCCGGAGCTGCCCCACCACGCCACCCCACCTCGGCCGGAATCAGCGAAACAGAAGCTTCCGGATCACCAAAGGAGGGCCAGGGGCCTCCCAAGCGGCCTGCTGGCACGACCAGGCCTATGCCGCGCCAAGAGGTCGCCTGGGTGGGTCCCACCTCCTCCGTTGCCCTCCTTTGGCCTATATTTAGAGTCCCGGGAGGAAACCCTCGCAAACTTTCTAGAATCATGAATTTCTCCATCGTTCCACCGCCGCAGCGCTTCCGAGATCGGGAGCGTTAGGAGACCTCTTCCCGGCACCCTGCCTGAGGGAGGATTGACCTCCGGGACCTTCTCCACCACCATGGACGCTTCCCGGATGTGCCGTGAGTAGTTTCCCTTGCACCATGAGTCCATGACCAATAGCTATTTGATTCCTTCTCTCCAATCTTGTGCTTCAATGATTAGTCCTTGTGAGCTTCCCTACATGATCAAGGCATCTATGTAATTCTCTTGCTATTGCTATGCTCGGTTTGTTGGGATCCGATGGATTATGAGATTATGTTAAGATTTTTATGAGTTATATATTTGATTATCCTTTTGTATTATGTTCCTTAGTTATTCATGCATATTCTATGTTGCTTTTTATTGCTTTGGCCAAGTAGTGGATCGTAACTCCAAGAGGGAGCGCTATGCATGATTGTGGGTTCGAGCCCCTCGATGTCTAGCTTGAGTGACAGAAACATGAGAATAGGGGATGTCCTTGGTGCCACCAGGGAGAAAACAACGGTGCTTGTGACCATGGTTGCAAGGATTGTTTACCTTATGCATAGTTTGTTAATGCAGTTGTCCGTTGCTTTGAGTTTACACTTTGGATGGGGCGCTCAACTTAATACCGACGAGATGTTCTGGATAGATATCTCAAGGTGGATTATTTGTAAGTAGATGCTGATGAATAAACGGTCTACTTGTCTTGACGTACAGCCCATTACTATTGAACCTCTAACTATCAAGGAGCATAATTAGCTTTGCGGTGCGATCATAATCCTGTCAATTGCCCAACTGTGATTTGTTTAACCTAGAATATTTATTTATCGTCTTTTGGGAGAGAGACATCACTAGTGAACGTCATGTGACTTCGGGCCATATGACCATCATTGTTTACACCTCCATCATTTACCACTTTATTTACTTTTTCGTTGCAATCACTATTACCTTCCCGCTTGTGTTTTGATCCTTTGCAAACTACAAGGTCGGAGAGATTGACAACCTCTGTGTACTCGTTGGGAGCAAAGTTATTTGTTGTGTGTGCAGGTCCACGTCTTTTGCTAGCGCCAGGATGGAAGACACCTACTTGTTGATCCTAGGAGTCCTACTGGTTCGATAAACCTTACAGTCTCTGTGTGAGGGAAATTTGCTGCTGACTACATCTCCACCTTCCACTTTGTGTATCCAACAAGGGGCGATAAGTATATACATCAACTCGTCTTCAAGCGAATTTCTGGCGCCGTTGCCGGGGACTCAAGTCTTCAATATAGGGGAGTTGCACACTATCTTTTACCTTTGCTAGTTAGTCTTGTTAGTTTGCTTTTTAGTTTTTACTTTAGAGTCTTATACCAAAAACCACAAAAAAATTAGTTACTTTGCTTTTAGTTGTTAAGCATGTTAAGGTTCGATTCCTGGAAGGAATCTGAGGTTCTAGACTTCCATCAAAGGAATGGAGAAAATATGAAGGAAGCATGGGATAGAATTCCTGAAGCACACAAAAGAATTATGCCTTGGATACCTATCAAAATTGTGCTTACAAATTTTTATCATGGTCTTTTTGTATGGTGCAAACACTCTCTTGATATTATAGCTAAAGGAGATTTCTTAGAGTATGATGAGGCAAGAGCTCTTGATATTATACATGGTCTATCTAATAATCTTGTTTATAATCATGGTTATGACACTATTATAGATAGACTTGCTACTATTGAAGGGAAAATAGATGCTCTAGACTTAAGAGAAAGAGAGAAACCCATGGTTGATAACGAGCAGATTTTGAAAATAGATGATGACTCGGAGCTTTTTGTTAGAATTAGCATCTCTAACCAAGACTTCCTTGCTTATTATGATATTTCATCCATGGTTTCTACTATGCCAAAAGTTGTTTATGATTCTCTCTGGTTAGGCATGGAAAGGCAAAAGATGTCCAGTGAAAGGCAAAAGATGTCCAGGTTACATTGTCTAAAAGGATTGATTTCTTCATCACGGAGCCCAACAAAGGGAATATAGTGCTTGGAAGGAACTTCCTCTGAGCCATGAGAGGCTTCATTGATATAGGTAAAGGACACATACGCTTACGAGGGAAAGCGAAAGGTATGTACCCATTCCCTAGGAAAAATGAGGATAAACTTGTTGAGGATCCGTTTGAAGGCCTTTATAATTCCGATGACTTTGTAGAACTTTGATCCTCCTTCTTGCATTATGCCTAGCTCAAAGGCATAAAAGAAAGCGCTTGTTGGGAACCAACCCAATATGTTTTTACTTTCTGTTTTAGTGGTATTTATGCGTGTTACTACTATAGCAACACCATTATATCTTTATTTTTAAGCTTTGTGCCAAGTTATAGCCTCCAATTGCAAGAAAGTTCAAAATTTGTGACATGTTGTCCAGAAACAGATTATGTCTACTTGATGGAAAAATTTGCCAAACATCACCAGATCATCTTTTTGATATGAATGTTTTTTACATCATGCTCTATATAATTGCCTTTCTGGCATCTGTTCTGAGTTTTTTGATTTGAGTTGCAGAAGTGCCCCGAATAAATTATTTACTACCTGCTATTCTGTTTTTCAAAGATTCTGCCATGTTTTGTGTTTTCATTGTTTTGAGAATCATAAGCTTGCTTTCTATTTGCAAAAATCTTTTGGCATTCATGAGAATCTGTATCTTTTCATGAATATCTTTATTTCAAGCAGGTATTGAATTATTTTATTAAGGGTACTAACCACTCTAATCAGCTTATGATGAGTTTCGTATGAAGGGAGTTTTCAAGTATGCGATGGGAGAGATGATGAAAGAAGATAAAGGAGTGTAAAGCGCTCAAGCTGGGGGATGCCCCCCATGCATCCTAAGAAATATTCAAGGAGACTCAAGCGTCTAAGCTTGGGGATGCCCCCGTGCATCCCCTTCTCTATCAACAATCATCAGGTCATCCATCTCCATGCTATATTTTTATCAATTGATATGATATGTGCTATGCTTGGAGCGTCTTGCTCTTTACTTTTTAGTTTGTTTTAGTTTTTCTTGCTGTTAATAACAAGTCGGAACCTAGCCTACCTTGTTAGGGAGAGAGACACTCTCCATTCCACTCTAGAACACAACATAGGTTTTCATGCTTATGTTTTTGTGTGTTCTTCATCTTTTCGTAGCTACTGTCATGCTTAGCTCTTAGTTTTCATGATTATATTTTTAAGAGCTATTATTTAAGTTGCTTCTGGAACTCTCTTGAGTTATCATGCTTATCTTGTTTAGAGAGTTGGCTCGTTGCACTGAGTTGTGTGTCTTGCATGAGTAGATAACTAAGGTTGCTATTTAAGTATAGTAGTAACTTGCAATAGTTTTGAGGTATTGATTTGAGTAATGTTTGGACTATTGGTGCCAAGAGCTTGAGCCTATTAGTTATAGGTGTTGTATTTTGGGAAATCCATGTGTTTTTCAGAAACTAAAAATTAGTTGAGAACTCTAGCTACTAAATTGATCGCTAACCTCTGGAGGGGTTGGAATATATAGAGTACCCTCACGTTACCATGAGTCGAGGATGCGCAAGGATAACCAAACCCCCAAACACTCCTGCTCGGGGTACTTTCTCTTTGTGAATTTCCTAACTAGATATAGAGTTACTGATAATAAGTGTATGAGTTCTTCGGACTAATGTGAGTATTTGATTGTTGGCACTTCCACCATCCATATTTTGCTAGCCACTTCGGTACCGTGCATTGCCCTTTCTCACATTGAGAGTTGGTGCAAACTCCGCCGGTGCATCCAAACCCATGACATGATACGCTCTGTCATACATAAGCATCATTATATCTTTCCTCAAAACAGCCACCATACCTACCTATTAAGGCATTTCCATAGCCTTTTTCAAGATACATTGCCATGTAACATCCATCATCTCATGACTTGATCTTCATGTCATGCATGCTTTTGCTTGATCATAGAGCCGCATGCTAGTTGGGCCTTGCCCTTATTACTGCTACATGACGTGCTAGTATCATTGCATATCTTGCTACACTGGGAGAGGCATACATTTGCATACATCATGATAGTTTTCACCTGTGTCTATGTTGAGTACTTCTTATAAAGTGTGATGATTTTTCTTTTTATTCATGTAAAACATAGAGTGTTGCCCTTAAGAGAGGAAAAGATCCCACAGTGGACAAAACAAAAGATCCCAAAGAGGACAAATGAGAGATAAAACAAAGAGCCAAAGAGGCCACAAAAAAATAAAATAAAAAGAGAGAGAAGGGGGCAACACTACTATTCATTTTGAAAGATCCACACTCGTACTCCATTACTATATTGGTACTACATAGAGATTATCATTCATGCATAACTATGTGGGGACCCTTACACTATAGAACTTAGTTTGCATATTCCAATGATGAGCCTCCTCAAATTAGCTCTAGGTCTTCATCAGCAAACAAGTTGGGTGCACCGCCACTAGTTCCATTCGAGAGCTTACCTTAGCTCATTTGTGCATCCGTTACATGGCAATCCCTACTCCTCACATCATATCTATCATTTGGCTTTCTCTCGCCTACGGTTGTCCTCATTGATGTGTGCCCTTCACACATTTTTGTCTTCCTTCCCCATCATTATTATATTTGCCATCCTAAGTGCCAACATATCTTGCTTACGCTCATCCATTGCATGAGTGCTCAAAGTCTAAAGGGAGAGGATCATTTTGACTTCTGCCTGACTAGTGGTCTAGGAATGAGTCAAAATAAGATTCCGAAGGAGACTAAGTGTGAGGTTTAGTAGATTGAGTTCCCAATTAAAAAATAGTTTATGATCTCAACCCATCTCCCACTTCTTGCACGCAAACACCATTCGGAGACATTCGAGTCATGGACAGCGAGAGCTCTTGCACCTTTATGTCCTTACTTTGCCAAATTCAATACTAGATATAGACTCTTGCTTGTTATTGTCTTGACTTGAATTGTGTATCTTACTTGCTTTACTTTGAAGTTCTTATATGTGTGTTAGCATGTCACCACATAAATTATTGTGTTATCATTTATCTACTCCAGGACGAGCAAAAATTAAGCTTGGGGATGTTGATATGTCCCAAACGTATCTATAATTTCTGCTTGTTCCATGATCTTTTGGGTGACATTGTTATATGTTTTGCTACACTGTTATATCATTTTACACATCTTTGGACTAACCTACTAACTCAGTGCACCCAGTGCCAGTTTCTGTCTGCTGATATCTATTTTGCAGGGGCTTTTACCCAATTTTCCGAAGCCCGAAAAAATACAAAAAAAATATATAAAAAATCAGCGGAACACAAGCTTCCGGATCATCGAAGGAGGGCCAAGGGGGGCCACGGGCCTCCCATGCAGCTTGCTGGCGCGTCTAGGCCCTAGGCCGCGAGAGGACGTTGCGTTGTTAGACCCCAACTCCTCCGGTGCCCTCCTTTGGCCTACATTTAGAGTCCCGAGAGGAAACCCTCGCACACTTCCTGGAATCGTGAATTTTGCCATTGTTCAGCCACCGCAGCGCTTCCGAGAACGGGAGCGTCAGGAGACCTCTTCCCGGCACCCTGTCGGAGGGAGGATTGACCTCTGGGAGATTCTCCACCACCATGGACGCTTCCAGGATTTGTCGTGAGTAGTTCCCCTTGGACCATGAGTCCATGACAAGTAGCTATGTGATGTCTTCTCTCCAATCTTGTGCTTCAATGGTTAGTCCTTGTGAGCTGCCCTACATGATCAAGGCATCTATGTAATTTTCTTGCTATTGCTATGCTCGGTTTGTTGGGATCCGATGGATTATGGGATTATGTTCAGATTGTTATGAGTTATATATTTGATTATCCTTTTTATATTATGGTCCTTAGTGATTCATGCATATTCTTTGTTGCTTTTTATTGCTTTGGCCAAGTAGTGGATCATAACTCCAAGAGGGAGCCTTATGCATGATTGTGGGTACGGGCCCCTCAATGTCTAGCTTCAGTGACAGAAACATGAGAATATGGGATGTGCTTATTTCCACCGCGGAGAAAATAACGGTGGTTGTGACCACGATTGCAAGGATTGTTTAACTTACGCATAGTTTGTTAATGCAGTTGTCCGTTGCTTTGAGTTTACACTTTGGGTGGGGCTCGCAACTTAATACCGGCGAGATGTTCTGGATAGATATCTCAAGGTGTATGATTAGTAAGTAGATGCTGATGAATAAACGGTCTACTTGTCTTGGCGTACTTCCCATTACTATTGAACCTCTAACTATCAAGGAGCATAATTAGCATTGCGGTGTGATGATAATTCTGTCAATTGCCCAACTGTGATTTGTTTACCCTAGCATAGTTGTTTATCGTCTTTTGGGAGAGTGACATTACTAGTGAACGTCATGTGACTCCGGTCCATATCACCATCATTGTTTACACCTCCATCATTTATCGCTTTATTTACTTTTCTGTTGCAATCATGATCCTTTGCAAACTACAAGGCCGGAGAGATTGACAACCTCTCTGTACTCGTTGGGAGCAAAGTTATTTGTTGTGTGTGCAGGTCCACGTCTTGTGCTAGCGCTAGGGTGGAAGACACCTACTTGTTGATCCTAGGAGTCCAACTCATTTTATAAACCTTACAATCTCTATGTGAGGAAAATTTGATGATGACTACATCTTCACCTTCCACTTGGGGTATCCAACGAGGGGCGAGAAGTAAATACATCAACTCGTCATCAGGCATCCAAATAGTTATCTTATTTTTCTTGTTCTAATTTCTGTTTGTGCGAGTTAAGATGATTATTGCTACTGTAGTGATTGTTTGTTTTGTTTAAATTAGTGTTTGTGCCAAGTAAAACATTTGGCATGATTTGGATAATAAATAAAACTCATACGCCGCAAAGACACAAACTTTTACGTCTTGTGTAGAATTTCTGTGATTTTACAGTAATATATTTTTACTTGATTTTTTTAAAAAGTACTAGTATATAAATTCCCCAAATTTTACTAATGGTCAGAATTTTTGGAGCTACAGAAGTATGGTGTTTTTGTAGATCACTACAAATTGTTTTGTTTTAGACAAATTATGTTTTTGTTGCCTAGTTTGCTTGTTTTGATCATGTTGTCGGTTATATCGGGGGGTATAGGTCATCGGGAAGTTGAAATAAAGTACCATATTCCATATTAAATATGAATTAGTTTATTACAGTACTAAAATTTATGGTACACCTATCATACCAACGGATCTCATGAGTATTCTGTTGGGTTTGTGTGCTAAAGTCATTAAGTTTTGGGTGCAATCACTATGGATGAAGGAATAAGGAGCGGCAAAGAGCTTAAGCTTGGAGATGCCAAAGAAACCCCAAGGAAAACTATAGGAAGATTCCAGCATCTAAGCTTGGGGATGCACCGGAAGGCATCCCCTCTTTCGTGTGAATCCATCGGTATATCAGTGGGAACTACATTTTTATTCATCACAGGATATGTATTTTGCTTGTAGCATCGTGTATTATAGTTTTCCTTTCTTTTAGTTTTAGACAATATTTTTTTCCTGGACACACCTACTTGAGAATGACACATGTTCACCATGATTTGCTAGAATACTCTATGTTCTTCACTGATATCTTTTGAGCTAAGTAGTTGCTCTAGTGCTTCACTTATATATTTTAGAGCACGATGGCGTATATATTTTATGAAATAATTGCACTCTTGTTCTTCACCTCAATTTTTTTGAGAGTTTAATAAATAGTGATGGTAATTTGTATTGGTTATAAGACTAGTCCAAAATAATAGGTATTCAAGGAGTGCGTAATCAAAACCTTCATGTAGCACATAAAAGATAAATTGTGGGTTAAAGATATTCGTGTGGTAATATGAAAGGTCGTGAGTGCATGGTTGTTGGTTAGTAGAAATATCAATAGTTAAAGGGTGTGAACTTGTTGTTCATCTAAATATTGGGTATGGCATGGTGATGGTTTGTTAGCATTCTTATTCTCGTTGAAATCTTAGTGATGTTCGTGTCAGGAGCGCGCAATGGTTAATTCCTACCAACCTCCTCCCTAGGGACATGTGATTAGTACTTCGCTTTGAGAGAGCTAATAAAGCTTTGTAATAAGTATATGATTTCTTTATGACTAATGTGAATCCATGGATGTATTCACACACACCTCCTCATATTTAGTACCATCTTCGGTAACGTGCATTGCCCATTCTCACCTCGAGGATCGGCGCAAACTTCGCCGGTGCATCCAAACCCCGCAACATGATACGCTCTCTTGCACATAAGCCACCTTATATCTTCCTCAAAACAGCTGCCATACCTACATATCATGGCATTTCCATAGCCATTCTAACATATATTGCCATGAAACTTCCACCATTATGGCTCATGACTTGTGTGCTCATCGTCATATTCCTTTGCATGATCATATAACTGACATAGTATTTGTCGCAAAGGCATCATTCATCATTGTTTACATGTTATGCTAGATCATTGCACATCCTGGTACACTGCTATAGGCATTCATATATAGTCATCTTGTTTAGTAGTTTTTCGTATCTAGTTGCAAGTAAATAGAAGTGTGATGTTTTTCATTATTACAGAACTGTCTCATGGAGGAAAGGATGATGTAGAAAATGATTCCCCCACAAGTCAGGATGAGACTTCGGACAAAAAAAAGGAAAAAAGAAGAAAGAAAGAGAAAGAAAATAAATAAATAAATGATAGAAAAGATAGAAGGGACATGCTACTACCTCTTTTTCCACACTTGTGCTTCAAAGTAGCAACATGTTTTTCATATAGACACTACTGGAATCCAGTTCTTTTTCGTCAGCCATCCCTTTGCCGTCTGCTGGCTGATGGCAAAGAACCTCTTTGCCGTCAATTAACACAAGGCGGGCGGCAAAGGGATGACAGATGGCAAAAATACTATTTGCCATGTGTCGGCCCTTTGCCGTCTGCCAGCGGACGACAAAGGGACCAAGGGCAGATGGCAAAGAGCACGGGTGGGTCCCATGCCTGCCGTGCCCAACGGGATGCTAGTTTTGCTGTGTGTCGGCCTTTGCCGTCTGCCTTTGGGGCCTTTGCCGTCGGGGGGCCGACGGCAAAGGAGCGGACCGTGTAACGGCCGTCTTCTCCCCCTCGCGCTCACTGTCTCTCTCTGTCCCCCCCCACACAGTACTGTCTCTGTCCCCCTCGCGCACACTGTCACTCGCCCCCGCCGCCGCACCGCCTCACTCCCACCGGCGACCCCCTCCCCGCGGCGCTCCCCTCCCCGCGGCGACCCCCTCCCCGCGGCCACCCCGGCCCCTCCCCGCGGCCACCCCCTCCCCGCGGCCACACCCCTCCCAGCGGCGACCCCTCCCTACGGCGCCTGCCGCCGCACCGCCTCGCTCCCACCGGCGACCCCTCCCCGTGACGACCCCCTCCCCTCGGCCACCCCCTCCCCGCGGCCACACCCCTCCCCGCAGCGACCCCTCCCTGCGGCCACCCCCTCCCCGCGGCCACACCCCTCTCGGCGACCCCTCCCTGTGGCCACCCCCTCCCAGCGGACACAACCCTCGCAGCGGCCGCACCCCTCCCTACGTCCACCCCCTCCTCGCGGCCACACCCCTCCCGCGGCAACTTCCTGGTGAGTTCAATTTTTTTCTTTCTTTTTTTCATTTCAGTGCATCTGACGATGAAGTTTCCTTGTACCCGACTCTAGATAGCTTTAGACAAATAGCAGATGGGGTTAGGATGAGCTAAATAATTTTACCTTAACCAAAACAGAGGCTATATATCATCTGGTCAACCCCGAATTTTTTGGTTGAATGCTTATGTGCTTTGATCCAAACAGCCCCCTATCTAGTTTATATTTGGTCATTCTTCAGTAAAGAAAATAAAGATTACATTCCATATTAATATGAAATTTTATTTCCACATATTAGTATCAAAGATCAGTAATTTTCAAGCTAATTGTTGATGTCTAGTTCTACCATTATACTGTTATGGTTTGAAAGGCACAAACTAATCTAATGATTTACTCGAAAAAAGGGAACTGGTTCTAGAGATAACTGCAAAAACATGTGGTATGAAACACACAAACTAATCTAATGCTAAAATCGATCTAACCTTTTTCCCTTCGTTTGGTCGCTCATTGGTCCGGCCGGCCAGCCAAAATGTGTCGATGGATCGACATGATGGCGCCTTTGTGCCCCCTTCCTTCTCGGCAAAGAAATACAATAGATCACCATCTAGCAATTGGCCACGGTGACGGGTTCGATCGCAGGAGCAGGTTTTGAACACGATCGTAGGAGCAGGTTGGAAACGAAGTACTTGGATGAGATCTGAACTTTTTTTTTAGGGATAACTATTCGTATGGTGTACTAGGCTGGCCTCTTTGCTTCCATAATAGTGGGCTGATCTCCTTTTATATTTCCTAGAATTTGGGCCTTTTGCGTCCAGTCATATGTAAAGCAATCCACGGGCCTGGTTAAGGGAGGCACAAGGGGGGCAACGCAAGGAACGGACAGTTCCGATGGCACATATAAGAAATGAAAGTTATCCTGAGATATATGCATCGGTTGCTTCTTTGTGCTTTTGCAATGGTGGTCTCTTCTTTCAAGGAGGAAAGCAAAATCTAAAAAATCACTAGATTCTAGATGGTTTCCATTTCTAGTAACGGGTGTTAATAGAAAGTTAGAGTTATGGAGGCCGAGTGAGGTCACAAGGGATATACAAGAAGAAGAAGAAAAAGAGGAGAGAGGAGAAGAAGAAAGAAAAGGACCCCGACCCCCGACCCCCCGCCCACGACCCCCGACGCCCGACGCCACCAACCCCTGAGGCCCGATGCCACCAACCCCCGACCCTCGACCATCGACCCCCGACGCCACTGACACCCGACTCCCGACCCCCGACACCCGACACCACTGACCCCCGACACCCGACTCTCGACCCCGACGTCCGACGCCACCAACCCTCGACGCCTGACGCCACCAACTCCCGACCCTCGACCCCCGACCCCGGCGCCACTTACACCCGACTCCCGACCCCCGACCCCCGACGCCCGACACCACTGACCCCCGACCCCCAACTCCCGACGCCCGACACCACGAACCCCCGACCCTCGACCTCCAACCCCCGACTCCCAACCCCCGACCCCCGATGCCACTGACCCCCGACCCCCGACCCCGTACCCCGTACCCCCAACCCCCTACCCACGGGGTCATAATTTTGTAAATTATGAGTTAGGTCACATATTTTCCGATTATGTTAATTATAAAAACATCGTATTTGTGTTGATCGGGTGAATTTCAATGTGCAGTTGTTCAACGACCTCCACATGCGTTGGACGAGCTCTGCCCTTGCGTTCGTTGGTGAGCACAAATGACTTCTCCTCCTACCCCCTTAATTTGCTCTGTCCCGGTCTTCGTGCCGATGAAACTTGCTAGCTATAGGTTTCTTCATTGGAGACGGGAGGCCCCATGGCTCGATCGCCATTGGAGACGGCCTTATACGTTGTCCTAGCACTCTCCGGCAGATAAAGGCTTGCCAAACGAGCTCTTGTCCGGAGATAACACGTCGTCCACGGCCAGTCGAGCTCGCCATCGAGGTTAGTTTAATGGACTCAACTATCTTTCCGCATTATGTTGTGCGTTGGAACCAATATGATTACATTGCTAACAATGAGTTGTGTTGTAGGCTGCTATTCAGAAAGAGAGAGAGGCAATGCAGGCGGCTATGGCGGAGAAGGATAAGGAAATTAGGGAGCTGGAGGAGAGGACAACTGCATTGGTGGAGGCAGAGAGGGCACGAAATGATGCATCTAGCAGGGCCATATACGAGCTCTTCGTGGTAAGTTTCTTCTTCATGTATTTCAAATCTTGCATTTGAATGTTTGTTTCATTAATAAATAAAAAGTTTGACTTGTCGAAACCAAATGTACAGTCTATGTGCGAGAAGAATGGCCAAGTCCCTCCGCCGATGCCAGTCGTTAACGTGGCGGGGACGGTGAGTTTCATTTCAGTGGAATGATCTTAAGAGTGTCCTCATGCTAACTACACATTGCAAACGATGTTTGGTGCAGAATATCTCACGAAACGCATCACACGACCCTTCTACAGTCGAGCCTTCTCCAGGGCAGCCTTCTCCAGGTGCAACAAGCCTGAGCCACCGTGCTTGACCCTAACTTAGGTATGTTATTTCTAGTGTTTTAATAAAAGATAGCTAGATGACATAATTAGCTTAGTTAGCTCCAAAATGACCTATTTAATAAAAAATGACATATACTTAGCTAATTATACTCGAAATGACATAATTAGCACCAAAAAGGCATTCTTAGCCAATTTAGCCCGAAGAAGGGGACAAGAGGAGAAGAAAGAGAAAAATGAAAGGAAGGAAGAAGAAGAAGAGGAGAAGAAGAAGAAGGAGAGGGAGGAGGATAAGAAGAAGGAGAAGAAGAAGAAGGAGCTCCTCTTTCTCCTTCTTCTTCCTCCTTCTTCCTCCTTCTCCTTCTCCTTCTTCTTTTCTTCTTCTTCTCCTCTTCCTTCTCCTTCTCCTCC
Source organism: Hordeum vulgare subsp. vulgare (assembly GCF_904849725.1). Taxonomy (NCBI): domain Eukaryota; kingdom Viridiplantae; phylum Streptophyta; class Magnoliopsida; order Poales; family Poaceae; genus Hordeum; species Hordeum vulgare. The sequence goes on along the minus strand of NC_058520.1, from coordinate 379,497,462 downwards.
TCCTCCACTTCCTCCTCCTTCTTTTACTTATTCTTCTATTTCTCTACTTCTACGTAGCTTAGACTCATCCAAGAAAGCCTAAATTGGCTAATTATCCATCTAAATGACATAATTAGCTTAGTTAGCTCCAAAACGACCTATTTAATAAAAAATGACCTATACTTAGCCAATTATCCTCGAAATGACATAATTAGCTCCAAAAATGCATTCTTAGCCAATTTAGCCCGAAGAAGGGGACGAGAGGAGAAGAAAGAGGAAAAATGAAGGGAAGGAAGAAGAAGAAGAGGTTAACAAGAAGGAGAGGGAGGAGGATAAGAAGAAGGAGAAGAAAGAGGAGAAGAAGGAGAAGGAGCTCCTCCTTCTCCTTCTTCTTCCTCCTTCTTCCTCCTTCTCCTTCTCCTTCTTCTTTTCTTCTTCTTCTCCTCTTCCTTCTCCTTCTCCTCCTCCTCCTCCTCCTTCTTCTTTTACTTCTTCTTCTGTTTCTCTTCTTCTACGTACCTTAGACTCATCCAACAAAGCCTAAATTGGCTAATTATCCATCTAAATGACATAATTAACTTAGTTAGATCCTAAATGGTCTATTTAATAAAACATGACCTATACTTAGCTAATTATCCTCAAAATGACATAATTAGCTCCAAAAAGGAATTCTTAGCCAATTTACCCCAAAGAAGGGGACAAGAGGAGAAGAAAGAAGAAAAATGAAAGGAAGGAAGAAGAAGAAGAGGAGAAGAAGAAGAAGGAGAGGGAGGAGGATAAGAAGAAGGAGAAGAAGGAGGAGAAGAAGGAGAAGGAGCTCCTCCTTCTCCTTCTTCTTCCTCCTTCCTCCTTCTCCTTCTCCTTCTTGTTTTCTTCTTCTTCTCCTCTTCCTTCTCCTTCTCCTCTTCCTCCTCCTCCTCCTCCTTCCTTTACTTCTTCTTCTCTTTCTCTTCTTCTACGTAGCTTAGACTCATCCCATAAAGCCTAAATTCGCTAATTATCCATCTAAATGACATAATTAGCTTAGTTAGCTCCTAAATGGTCTATTTAATAAAACATGACCTATACTTAGCTAATTATCCTCGAAATGACATAATTAGCTTCAAAAAGCGATTCTTAGCCAATTTAGCCCGAAGAAGGGGACGAGAGGAGAAGAAAGAGGAAAAATGAAAGGAAGGAAGAAGTAGAAGAGGAGAAGAAGAAGAAGGAGAGGGAGGAGGATAAGAAGAAGGAGAAGAAGGAGGAGGAGAAGGAGAAGGAGCTCCTCCTTCTCCTTCTTCTTCCTCCTTCTTCCTCCTTCTCCTTCTCCTTCTTCTTTTCTTCTTCTTCTCCTCTTCCTTCTCCTTCTCCTCCTCCTCCTCCTCCTTCTTTTACTTCTTCTTCTATTTCTCTTCTGCTACGTAACTTAGACTCATCCAACAAAGCCTAAATTGGCTAATTATCCATCTAAATGACATAATTAGCTTAGTTAGCTCCTAAATGGTCTATTTAATAAAACATGACCTATACTTAGCTAATTATCCTCGAAATGACATAATTAGCTCCAAAAAGGCATTCTTAGCCAATTTAGCCTGAAGAAGGGGACGAGAGGAGAAGAAAGAGGAAAAATGAAAGGAAGGAAGAAGAAGAATAGGAGAAGAAGAAGAAGGAGAGGGAGGAGGATAAGAAGAAGGATAAGAAGGAGGAGAAGAAGGAGAAGGAGCTCCTCCTTCTCCTTCTTCTTCCTCCTTCTTCCTCCTTCTCTTTCTCCTTCTTCTTTTCTTATTCTTCTCCTCTTCCTTCTCCTTCTCCTCCTCCTCCTCCTTCTTTTACTTCTTCTTCTCTTTCTCTTCTTGTACGTAGCTTAGACTCATCCAAGAAAGCCTAAATTGGCTAATTATCCATCTAAATGACATAATTAGCTTAGTTAGCTCCTAAATGGTCTATTTAATAAAACATGACCTATACTTAGCTAATTATCCTCAAAATGACATAATTAGCTCCAAAAAGACATTCTTAAGCAATTTAGCCCGAAGAAGGGGACGAGAGGAGAAGAAAGAGGAAAAATGAAAGGGAGGAAGAAGAAGAAGAGGAGAAGAAGAAGAGGGAGAGGGAGGAGGATAAGAAGAAGGAGAAGAAGGAGAAGGAGCTCCTCCTTCTCCTTCTTCTTCCTCCTTCTTCCACCTTCTCCTTCTCCTTCTCCTTCTTCTTTTCTTCTTTTTCTCCTCTTCCTTCTCCTTCTCCTTCTCCTCCTCCTCCTCCTTCTTTTACTTCTTCTTCTCTTTCTCTTCTTCTATGTAGCTTAGACTCATCCAAGAAAGCCTAAATTGGCTAATTATCCATCTAAATGACATAATTAGCTTAGTTAGCTCCTACATGGTCTATTTAATAAAACATGACCTATACATAGCTAATTATCCTCGAAATGACATAATTAGCTCCAAAAAGGCATTCTTAGCCAATTTAGCCCGAAGAAGGGGACGAGAGGAGAAGAAAGAGGAAAAATGAAAGGAAGGAAGAAGAAGAAGAGGAGAAGAAGAAGAAGGAGAGGGAGGTGGATAAGAAGAAGGAGAAGAAGGAGGAGAAGAAGGAGAAGGAGCTCCTCCTTCTCCTTCTTCTTCCTCCTTCTTCCTCCTTCTCCTTCTCCTTCTTCTTTTCTTCTTCTTCTCCTCTTCCTTCTCCTTCTCCTCCTCCTCCTCCTCCTCCTCCTTCTTTTACTTCTTCTTCTATTTATCTTCTTCTACGTAGCTTAGACTCATCCAACAAAGCCTAAATTGGCTAACTATCCATCTAAATGACATAATTAGCTTTGTTAGCTCCTAAATGGTCTATTTAATAAAACATGACCTATACTTAGCTAATTATCCTCGAAATGACATAATTAGCTCCAAAAAGGCATTCTTAGCCAATTTAGCCCGAAGAAGGGGACGAGAGGAGAAGAAAGAGGAAAAATGAAAGGAAGGAAGAAGAAGAAGAGGAGAAGAAGAAGAAGGAGAGGGAGGAGGATAAGAAGAAGGAGAAGAAGCAGGAGAAGAAGGAGAAGGAGCTCCTCCTTCTCCTTCTTCTTCCTCCTTCTTCCTCCTTCTCCTTCTCCTTCTTCTTTTCTTCTTCTTCTCCTCTTCCTTCTCCTTCTCCTCCTCCTCCTCCTCCTTCTTTTACTTCTTCTTCTATTTCTCTTCTTATACGTAGCTTAGACTCATCCAACAAAGGCTAAATTGGCTAATTATCCATCTAACTGACATAATTAACTTAGTTAGCTCCTAAATGGTTTATTTAATAAAACATGACCTATAGTTAGCTAAGTTCTCTCCTAAATGACATAATAAGGCTTACGTAGCTGCAACATGACCTATTCCCCCTAACTTAGGTATTAAATGGCCTATAATTACCCTAGCTAGATCAAAAATGGCTTAATAAGCATAGTTTGCTCCAGAATGACCTATTTTACCCAATTTAGCTCCAAAACGACTTATAGTTAGCTAAGGTTCCACCTAAATGACATAATTAGCTTAGTTAGCTCCTAAATGGTCTATACTTAGCTAATTTCTCTCCGAAATAACCTATATATACACTACTTCATCTAGTATTATTCTTTTAACTTTCTTATTTGTCATTTTGCACATTACCTTCACTTCACGGGAAGCTTGGAAAATATTGATGGAATGCTTGAAGATGATTTCTTGTACCATGGGTTGTATTGAAACTATTGTAGTATATGAGTATATGAAACTTTGTATGCACGTGGATGAAACTGGTGTAATATATGAAACTTTGTATGCAAGTGGATGCAACTTGAAAGCTAGATATAAGAGGATATTTTAATATGGTTATGAGTACGGAAAGAAATTTATTTATGTCAAATATATATATATATATCCTGATTATTGTTAAAAATGTTGGATATAACAAAAAATAAATAAAAGGGGGCTGGTTCCCCTCTTTGCCGTCTGCCCCCACATGGCAAAGGGTGGGAGGCAGACGGCAAAGGGGGGAATCTGCCCCCTCTCTCCCCCTCTTTGTCGTCTGCCCCCACATGGCAAAGGGGGAGGCAGATGGCAAAGGGGGGAATCTGGCCCCTCTCTCTCCCCTCTTTGCCGTCTGCCCCCACATGGCAAAGGGGGAGGCAGACGGCAAAGGGGGGAATCTGCCCCCTCTTTCTCCCCTCTTTGCCGTCTTCCCCCACATGGCAAAGGGGGGAGGCAGACGGCAAAGGGAGGAGGCCTGCCGTTAACAGTTAACGGGGACGTTGCAATATATGCCGTCCTAGTTAATTTGCCGTCTGCCCCCTCATGGCAAAGTTTCTTTGCCGTCCGCTTTGGGAAAGCAGACGGCAAAGAACCTCTTCACCGGATTTTTTTACCGTCTACTTTGTCGTCTGCTGACCGACGGCAAAGCCTTTGCCGTCCGTGGTTGCACCCTTTGCCCTCCGCTTTGGCAGACGGCAAATTTATGAATTTCAGTAGTGAGAGAGTGTATGTTTTGTCATTTCCATATGCTAGTGGGAATCTTTCATTATAGAACTTGGCTTGTATATTCCCATGACGGGCTTCCTGAAATGCCCGAGGTCTTCATGAGCAAGCAAGTTGGATGCACACCCACTTAGCTTCAGTTGAGCTTTCATGCCCTTATAACTCTAGTACATCCGTTGCATGGCAATCCCTTCTCCTTGCATTGATATCGATTGATGGGCATATGCATAGCCCGTTGATAAGCATAGTTGATGTGATACTTTCTTATCCACTTTTACCCATTTTAAACCTACCACCATATTCTATTCCACCTATATGCTATGTCCATGGTTCAGACTCATGGATTGAGTGAGGTATAAAATGCTGTAGCACATTAAAATGTATGATCAAATTGCTTGGCTTAACACCGTGGTGCTTGAAATTTGTAATTATGTGGTGAATACGGAGCCATGCCATGATAATATGATATAATGAATGGGGGTAACCATTCTTTAAGGATCGTATATTTTGAAAGTTGATGATTGTGTTACTCATGTTTATGGATATTACTATATTAATGCTCATTAATTCATAATTTCTCAATGATCATGCCTGAAAAACGATTACGTGTTGGGTAGCATGTCACATCAAAAAATATGTTTTTATCATTTACGTACTCGAGGACAAGCAGGAAATAATCTTGGGAATGCTAATACGTCTCCAACATATCTATAATTTTTTATTGTTCCAGGCTATTATATTATCATTATAGGATACTTTTTAAGCAAATACTTGTTGTTTATATTATTTTTTAGCACTAATCTATTAAACTAGTGTCAAGTGCAAGTTGTTGTTTCCTCCATCTTTTTGGACTTACAAGAATACTGTAGCAAAAGAAGTCTAAATACCCAAAACTTTTTGATGATTTTTTTCTAGAAAATAAATAAGACCTGGAAGCTTCGGAGGAAGACCAGAGGGCACACGAGGTGCCGCCAAGCCAATAAGGCGCGCCCAGGGGGTGGCGGTGCCCTCATGGCTTGGGGTCACCTCTGAGATCTCCTCGCCCTGATCTTTTAGCTATAACTTCTCATATATCCTGAAAACCCTAGAGAGCCTCCCAAAACACTTTTTACGCTGCCGCATGTCTCAGTTTTGCCATGTGGCCATCTGGAGCCCTATTCTGGTGCCCTTTCAAAGGGGGATTGATACTTGTGATCTGTGTTGGGTTTTCCGTGAAGAGGAACGGGTGATGCAACATGGTATAGGTAAGTATTTCCCTTAGTGAAAACCAAGGTTATGAAACTAATGGGCGTAATAGGCAACCACCGTTTTCAGCAACTACACACAAAGAAGCAAACACTTGCACCCAACGTGGGCAAGAGGGTTGTCGGTCCTCTTCGACTCGTTATTAGCAAGCAAGTAAATTGTGTAGATGATAGTTGATAATTGAAAATTAAATAAAGGCAACGAGGTAATAGTAGTGTTTGTATATATATTAGTGAATAGACCTGTGGGCCATAGTTTACCCTAGTGGCATCTCTCCCAAAGTAAGCATACGACGGGTAAAGAAATTACTGTTGGAAAGCTGATAGAAAATAACATAGTTATGAAATATTTATTCACATCAATGATCATGTGTGTATAGGCATCACATCCATAAGCAAATAGGACGACTATTGCCTGCACCTATTAATATTACTCCGACCATTAACCGGTATCCAACATGTATTTAGATTATTAAGTAAAACAGAGTAATGCTTGGAGAACAATGACATGATATAGACAAAGATAACTCAATCAATATGAATTAACCCCATCATTTTATCCTTAGTGGCAACAATCCAAATACGTGTCTTGTGCCCTACTATGTCACTTGGATATAGAGCACCATCAGATTGAACCCACTACAATGCACACCTCCCACTGAGGAAAGATTAATCTAATTGGCCAAACCAAAACAATATATCGGAAAGATTTATGAAGCTATAATAATCATGCAAATAAGAATCAAATATACAATTCAGAGAAGACTAAAATATTTTATCCTAAATAATCTGAACATAAAACCCACAATTCATCAAATCCCAACAAATGCACCACACAAAAGAATTACATCTGGTAGATCAAAGAAAGGATGCGATGATCATTGTATTAAAGATCAAGAGAAACAGAGATAGCCATCTAGGTACTAACTACGACCCATTGGTCGATGGTGAACTATACTCACACATCACGATGGAAGCAGCAAGTATGTTGTACAGGCCCTCCGTGATCGATTCCTGATACATCCCCGATGTATCTATAATTTTGATTGTTTATAGGATGGAGAGGGACATCAATAGGTGCCAGGGGAAAATAATTGCAGCAGAGGAAAAAGTGTTTTGATAGGATCCTTAAGGTTTTGGGGATTTAATATAGTTTGAAGGACGGAGAGGGGCGCGAGGAGGCGACAGGGGTCCCACCACACAACGGGGCACGGTCACCCCTTAGTTGCGCCATGATGTGTGGTGACCTCCTCGTTTGGCCTCCGGTCTTCTCCTCAAGCTTCCAAATCTTCTTTTGGTCCAGAAAAATCTAGAAAAAGTTTCGGGGCAATTAGACTTTGTTTGGTACTTTAAACCTAAAAAGCCAAAAACATGCGGAAATCAACTGGCACTGGGCATTGGATTAATTGGTTAGTGCTAAAAATAGTATTAATAAGTAAATAAATACCCCAAAAGTATAATAGAATGATAATAGTATAGTATGGAACAATAAAAAATTATAGATACGTTGGGGACATATCAGGGATCTATCATGGATGGTCTCTACATCAACCTTGTTGCTTCCATGGTGATGTGTGAGTAGTTTACCACAGACCTACGTGTCTGTAGTTAGTACCTACATGGCTATCTCTCTCTCTATGTTCTTTATTTCCAAGACCACTGCGATTCCTGTGATGATATATCTTATGTAATCAATCTTCCAGTATGTTTATTGGGCGATGAATTGTTGGTTTATGTCCAGATTATTTATGAATAAATATTTGAGTCTTCTATGATTTCATATATGTATGATGGTTATAGATTCATAATTCTCTCCGATCTATCTGTTTGATTTGGCCAACTAGATAGATTTATCTTCAGTGGGAGCATTGTAGTGGGTTCAATCTTGTGATGCTCAATACCAGTGAAAGAAAGGGATATGACATGTACTATATTGCGGTCATTAAGGCTAAAATGATGGTGTTCATTCGTGTCAATGGGATTTACTTTGTCTACATCATGTCATCCACCTCCAAGCATCACTCTATTTTTACTTAATACTCTAGATGCATGTTGGATAGCTGTCAATGGGTGGAGTAATAGTAGTAGATGCAGGCAGGAGTTAGTCCACTTGCTTACGGTCGTGATGCCTATATACATGATCATTGACGTGAATAAATATTGCATAACTATGCGCTTTTCTATCAATTTCCCAATAGTAATTTGTCTACGCAGCGTATGCTTTCTTTGAGAGAGAAGCCCCTAGCGAAAACTATGGCCCCGGGGTCTCTTCACAAATATATTTACCAAAACTCAAAATACCGTGTTGCCATTATTTATTTATTTTTATTTCTAATTTATATTTATCAAATTATCTACCTATCACTTATAATCGCTTGCAAACATCGATTTCCACAAGATTGAGAACCCTCTTCCCCGCGTTGGGTTCAAGTGTGTGCTCTTTTGTCTGTAGGCACCGAAGATGGAAAATTGTGTGGTCCTTCTATTGGTTCGATAACCTTGGTTCTCACTGAGGGAAATACTTACATCTACTGTGTTGCATCAGCCCTTCCTGTTCGTGGAAAATCCCAACGTAGTTCACAAGTATGACCCATCTACGCAATTATCTTCACCAAACACATGGTTGTCCTTTGCCAACTCATGACTATCGTCTGTCAAGTCATGACTCTGGCAACTCTTTACCTTGCCAACTCTTGACATTGCCAAATTATGACCATGCCAAGCATGGCCTTGCCAACTGATACTTGCGACCTGCGTTGGGTTTTTCCGTGAAGAGGAGCGGATAATGCAACACAGTATAGATAAGTAATTCCCTCAATGAGAACTAAGGTTATCGAACCAATAGGAGAACCACTCAACTCCCTCCTTCAGTTCCTACACACAAAAGAGCAAACATTTGCACCCAACGCGGGCGAGAGAGTTATCAAGTCACTTTAACTCGTTACTTGCAAGAAAATAAGTACTGTAGATAGATAGTTTAAATATATTAAATATAAATATTAGATACAAATAATAAAAGGTAGCAAGGAAATAATAGTGTTTGAAATTTATAATTGAATAGCCATCTCTCACGAAGAAGGCATACGATGGGTAAACAAATTACTATTGGGCAATTGACGGAAAAGTGCATAGTTATGCAATATTTATTCACGAGAATGATCATGTGTATATAGGCATCATGTCCATAAGCATGTAGACCGACTCCTACTTGCATCTACTAATATTACTCCAACCATCAACCGCTATCCAACATGCATCTAGAGTATTAAGTAAACGAGAGTAATGCTTGGAGAACAATGACATGATGTAGAAAAACATAACTGAATTAATATGAATCAACCCCATTGTTTTATCCTTAGTGGCAACAATACAAAGACATGTCATGTCCCTTTCTGTCACTGGGATACAAAGCACCGCCAGATTGAACCCACTACAACGCACCCCTGTAACTGAAGATAAATCAATCTAGTTGGCCAAAGCAAATCAATAGATCAAAGAGATTTATAAAGCTATAATAATCATGCAAATAAGAATCATATATTTCAGAGAAGACTCAAATCTTTTATCATGAATAATAAGAAAATACACTCACAGTGTATCGGATCCCAACAAATACACTGGACAAAGTGAATACATCGAATAGATCATCACAAAGATGCGATGAACTTTGTATTGAAGTTCATACAAAGAAAGAGCCATCTAGATACTAGCTATAGACCTATAGGTGTGTGGTACACTAATCGTACATCACCATGGGAGCAGCAAGGTTTAAGTAGAGGCCCTCCATGATTGATCCCCCCTCCAACAGGTCACTCATACAGGGCTCGAGATTGGCACACGGTAGAAAAAAGACTTGCAGGCAGCGGAAAGAGTGTTTCTCGTGCTAATTCTGCACTCGACTCTAATTTTCTGTTTTTGCACTATATCAATTCGGCTTATCATTCAAATCATCCCAAAGTCTTTTCTTGATAGAAACTCTAATTTGAACATAAAAATACAATCACAATCATCATGTTATATCACACAAACAGAAAGTAGAACAAGAAAAATAAGTGTAACGACCCGACTCAAGACGAGTCAAGCCTCTGGTGTTTCCGTACCATCCCAAGATCATGCTGGTACACACTCAGTACATAATGTATATATTCAAGAGTTCAATCACATAGCTTTATTAATCGAAATCTCATAATGAGTACTTTATTACAATAAAGGATTACAATAAAGTGGCTGAAGGCCATCTCATGAGATATCTAACGAAGACTAGCGGAAGCATCAGGTAGACGAGTCCATCCGACTCCAGGGCATGTCGCTGAGCGTAGATCGTAGCCTCACTCCTGGTCGGAAAAGTACTCTGCAAAATGATACGTTGCAGCCGTGTAGGTCAGCACATGGAATATGCCGGCAAGTCATCAAAGAGAGGGGTAAAAAATAATAATCAACTATCTCTACATGCATATTTGGCAGGTGGGGCTATAAGTTTTGCATAAAGCCAATTTTATCCTACAACAAGAGGGGCTGACAGCAAAATATTACTACATTGTTTGTTGTTAACGAGATGATTCTGCCAACCAATTCTCGTACCCGAATAGTTGTTAACACCCACATCATTATTAAGTTGTGTCGAGAGTTCAGGGGAATTTCAATGCCTTCGGCTCAAGTCGTCCATGACCGTGGACACGGCTAATCGATTAGCTTGGGCACTCTGCAGAGTTTTGCACACGTTCCCCACATGATTTAATCGCCTCCGTGTATGTCCTCGCACTTCAAGGTGTTTGAAGACCGGATGATCAAAACATGGTCTTTCAACGGGTCCCTCTGAATCCCTGTCGGTGCCCATCCATTCCTACCGTTCCTCTAGATCTGCTAGCACCGCCTGTCGAGAGTCGCAGCGTTGTCCAAACAAGCCAGAGCCCATAATGACTTGTGGCTGTGCAGGTAAGCCTTGAGTCTTGAAGTCTCCGTCCATCTCTTCGAGCCTGGGTGAAGCTTTCCGCAGGATGTCATGGCCTCTCCAGCATCCCGGGTCATCCACTGGGTTCTCCAGGGAGCCGATCAACCGTCCTTCACCCAGAGTTGCATTGCGTCCGAGGTCTTGAAAATCTTGTCTTAACCGGTCTTGATTATTTAATCAACCTTGCATCAGTCGTGTTATGCACTCAACCGAAAACCCGTCTACTCAAGCATAGCAATAAGAAAATTTTCTTCCCAGGGCCAAGTATCGGGGTTGTTGTGTGCCTACCACATGATACTACAACCTATACTAAAATTTCCAAGTACCTAGGCAGCATGCAATTGGGCAAAGAAAGGTGAAACTACCATGCATCAAAAACGTAGGAAATAGAATGATCAAAATGACTTGCCTTGATGATAGTTGTCTTGATCGAGCGCTTCTAAGTAACAAGCTTCGCACTCCGGGTGATCTACCGATACAAACAAAATACACACCATAATCACTACAATCAAGCAACAAGTAAAATAACATCACAAGTAAAAGTTTGCTATGGCCTAAGTGAAAGAATTTAATACACGTCACTAAGGCAGAAACTTGTTTCTGTTAAAAACCCAGGTAAAAGAATTTGAAAATTTTTGAAACTTCTACCACAGTAAGATACAGTCACTAGGAAGCAGTAGCAAAACGAATCAACTCAAAATCATTTTTTAAACTCCTGGAATAAGCAAAACAAGGTTTAAACTAAATCTGATCTAATTAAAATTTGAAAATTTCAAACATAGCCAAATTATATGTTTTTAAAAACTACAGAAAAATTGGGATCTACTGGCACAAGAATCAACATCATTGGACTTCGGGATCAAAAGCTATGGTCAAAACAAAACTGAAACTATTCTGTTTTTGGAACTAAACAGAAAAAAGAAAACAATAGCTAAGGGACAGGGGGGGTACACGTGGGGCTGTGTGAATGGCTGCGGGGGTGTGTGTTGCTGGTGAACTAACAAATGGCCGAGATCTAACAGAAACCGCTTCGGCTAAGTAAAGTAAATAGAAAACCGAGCGGTTTTCTTAGCTAAACCGAAAGGGTATTTTGTGATCTAATCTGAAGCGTGCAATCATGGTCTAACGGTCACAGAGAGGGGATGGGGTGCTCACCGGTGGGGGAGTCTCCGGCAAGGGCTGATGGCGGCGGCGGCTCGGGCGTGAACGGGGACGGCGCTCCCGAGGGTCTCCGGCGGCGGCGAGGGCTCTAGAGGGTGCGGGCGAGGGCGGCGAGCGTGATGGTGGCGTCGGGGCGGTGTCGGGGTGGCCGGAGGCGGTGCCTCGGGTGGCCGAAGGTGGCCGGCTTCGGTGCTGCAGCGAGGGCTGCGGCAGGGGGCTTGGGGGCGGCGGGACGGCGCGGCGATGCGAGGAACGGGGTGCGGGCGGCCGGGGCAGTATTTATAGGCGCGAGAGGAGCTCGGGGAGGGAAGGAGCAGGGGAATCCGGGGAGATCCCGGCATACTGGGGGGCTCGGGCTCGGGCTCGTTTTTTTGGAAAGGGGAGAGGTCGAGAGGAGGAAGGTGACCGAGGGAAGGGGCTAGTCGGGCGCGGTTCCCACGCGGCAGGGTGAGGGGGCTGGGGATCTCGGGGCGGCCAGCTGATCCGAAAGGGGATCAGGATCCCAACCTCTAGGGGATTCAGCCCACTGCTATTAAGCGCCGGCTGCGGTTTCCTTTGGAAAAAAAATCTTTCCTAATTCTCGTATTTTTCTGAAACAGAAAATAAAAGGGAATAAAACGGAAACAAATAAAATATTTAATATGGGGTATTATATACCAAAAAAATCAGAAAAATATCCTCTACTCGAATAACATTTTTCCAAAGCAAAAATAAAAACTTTAAAAAATTCCCTAAATGCTTTATTTATTTTTGCAAATATTCTCACGATAAAACTTTGGATTCCTTGGCTCCAAATATTTCAGAAATGCCCCGCACTTTGGAGGGTCATTTTCCTCCGCTCTCTCTCTTGCGTGCAAGAGAGTATTTTCCCGGCATTTCTCGTGTGAGGAGAAAATGGTAATGCAAAATCAAAAGTCGAAAGAATTCAAATGCCAACTTTATTTCAATCAATATGCATAGATGCTTAGCTACAATGTAAAACATTCCCAATTAGGAAAATTGGGATGTTAAAATAAGATAACTATTGGGTTGCCTCCCAACTAGTGTTATTTTTACGCCTCTAGCTACGCATAATGCATATGATTCATGTGTTTTCATCTTTGACGCTCCACCCATAAGTATCCCTCATGATTGATTCATAAGGTGGTTTAATTTTCTTTCGAGGGAAGTGTTCCATCCCATTATTAAATAGGAATTGGAACCTTATGTTTCCCTCTTTCATATCAATTATTGCACCTATAGTTCATAGATAAGGTCTCCCAAGTATTATTGGAAAAGATGGGTTGCATTTAATATCAAGAACTATGAAATTTAGAAGCACATAATTTCTATTAGAAAGTATGAGAATATCCTTTATTCTTCCCAAATATTTCTTGAGACTAAAGCCTAAAAGATGCAAGTTAAGGGAACACTCATGTGTATCGGTGGGACCAAGTAAATCTCATAAAGATTTAGGTATAGTTGAAACACTAGTACCTAGGTCACACAAAGCATTGCATTCATAATCTTTGAGCTTGATTTTAATAGTAAGTTCCTACTCATCATGCAACTTTCCAGGAATAGAGACTTCTAGCTCTAGTTTATCATCATAGGCTTTTATCAATGCTTCTACTATATGTTCAGTAAAAGCTTTCTTCTATTCTTAAGCATTGAGTGAGATAATAATGGATTGCAGCAAGGAAATATATTATACTAAATAGAAACTTTCATAATTAAAGTCCTTGTGGTCCAAGATAGTGGGCACATCACTTTTTAAATTTTTGACTGCTCCAACCCCACTTTTTTAGTTTTATCATTATAATCATCACCCTCCAAGCAATTGGGATGCATTCTAGATAAAGTTGACTTATCTCAAGTCCCTTTAACATCCATTTTCAGATTAGTAATCAAAGATTCAATGGGATAAGTACCAATCATTTTAAGGTATTCATGATGATTACCAATAGGAAAAGATTCTGGTTTAGCGTCCATTTTATTTACTAGAGTGGTTTTCTTATGAGATATCTTTCCTATAAACTCTTCAGTTTGTGCAAATTGTGATTGGATATTAGACACTTTCCTATTGACTTAATCAAGTTGCTTAATAATAGCGTCAAGAAAATTTGAGTGTTCCTTAATTTTAGGAAAAAATATTTTTTTGTGCTCATGTTGAGTAGTCATAAAAGTTTTCATGGAGTTTTCAATTTCAGTCATCCTTTGGTAATAGGAAATATTATAGAATCTATTTTAGGACTATGCAAGCAAAGTAACAAGCAGAATGAGTAAACTAGCAAAGGTAAATATTTTATATTTTATATTTTTATTTTTATAGCAAGAAAAATATAATAGAGCATAAAAATTACAAAAAACTGAATGATAATTTGTGAAAGGTACTTTATAGTAAGTTGGTGATACTCCCGAGCAACACGTCCAGAAATCCTTCCCCATACTTGTGATCTGTGTTGGTTTTTTTGTGAAGGAGAATAGATGATGCAGCACAGTATAGATAAGTATTTCCCTCAATGAGAACCAAGGTTGTCCAACCAATAGGAGGACCACGCAACTCCTGTCTTTAGCGCCTACGCACAATAGAGCAAGCACTTGCACCCAACGCGGGCAAGAGGGTTGTCAAGCCCCTTGAACTCGTTACTTGGAAGAAGATAAATAGTGTAGATAGATACATTAAATATATTAAATATAAAAATTAAATAAAAATAATAAAAGTTATTGAGGAATGATAGCGTTTGTATATTTATATGTGAATAGAGCGAGGGGCCATAGTGTTCTCTAGTGGCATCTCTCTCGAAAAAGGCATATAGTGGGTAAACAAATTACTATTGGGCAATGATAAAAAAGTGCATAGTTATGCAACATTTATTCACAACAATGATCATGTGTATATAGGCATCACGTTCATAAGAAAGTAGACCGACTCCTGCGAGCATCTACTACTATTACTCCACTGATCGACTGTTGTCCAGCATGCATCTAGAGGATTAAGTAAAACAGAGTAATGCTTGGAGAACAATGACATGATGTAGACAAAGATAACTCAATTAATATGAATCAACTCCATGGTTTTATACTTCGTGGAAACAATAAAAAGACGTGTCTTGTCCCTTTCTGTCACTAGGATATAGAGCACCACCATATTGAACCTACTTCAACACACCCCTCTCACTAAAGATATATCAATCTAGTTGGCCAAACCAAATCAATAGACTAGATAGGTTTATGAAGCTATAATAATCATGAAAATAATATACATATAATTTAGATAATACTCAAAAATTTATCATGAATAATATGAACATAAACCACCAATTCACTGTACCACAACAAACGCACCGCACAAAGTGATTACCTCGAATAGATCATCACGAAGATGCAATGAACTTTGTATTGAAGAACATAGAGAGAGAGCAATCTAGATACTAGCTATGGACCAGTAGGTCTATGGTAGACTACTCACACATCACCATGGGAGCAGAAAGGTTGATGTAGAGGCCCTCCATGATCGATCCCCCCTCTGGCAGGGCATCGAAACAGGGCTTAGATGGGCGCACGACAGAACAGAGTCTTGCGACGGTGTAAAAGGTGTTCGGCAGCTCTCCTAGGGTTTTTAGAATATATGAGAATTTATAAGCCAGATAACGAGGTCGGGAGACGAGGGGGTGGCCCACAAGCTAATGGCTGCAGCCACCCCCTAGGCGTGCTCTATTGTCTTGTGGGGCCCTCGTGTGGCCCCCGGCCTTCTTCTAAAGCTTCCAGGTCTTCTTTTGGTCCAGAAAAATCATCAAAAAGTTCCATGGTACCTAGACTCCGTTTGGTATTGTAAACATAAAAAGCCAAAAATGAAGAAAACAACAACTAGCATTCGACACTAGGTTAATAGGTTAGTTCTCAGAAATAATATGAAATAGCAAATAAATGCCCAAAAAGTATCCTAGAATTATAATATTATAGAATCGAACAATCAAAAATTACAGATACGTTGGAGACTTATCACCAACTTATAACTATGCCAACTCATGACCTTGCAAACCCATGACTTTTAATTAGCAACATAGATCCATCCTTTGCTAGCTCATGACTATCTTCTGCCAAGTCATGGCAGTTCTTTGCCAACATATGATGATCCTTTACCCTTAGAGGGTTATGCTTTACCAACCTATGGTTTTCATCAGTTCCCATCCTTATCCCATCATGCACCAAACAAGCAAGTATTCAAAGTGCACATGACAACAAGTTTCAAGGTTACTTATGGCTATCCTAGAGTGGTTTCCAAATATAGCATGGTTCAACCAACACATGCATCTCATTCTACAACATGGTGTAACTTAAGAAGAGTGTAGCTTGACAGGAAGTTGATGAGGTTCTTCGCACATAAAATCTTGGTAAAGCTACTCCTTACTCTCCAATCAGTCTATTATGAAAAAAATATTTGACGTAAACAACCATACAGTAGAAGTCAAACATACAACATAACAAGTGTAGTGCATGATGTTAGTGTAGATGGTGTTGTGATATTATGTGTTTGGTGACAACTCAAAAGAGGTACGTGATATGTCTCCAGCGTATCTATAATTTTTGATTGTTCCATGCTATTATATTATAATTCTAGGATACTTTTGGGGAGTTTATCTACCAATTAATATTATTTTTGAGCAGTAACTTATTAACCCAATGCTCGCTGCTAGTTGTTGTTTTCCGCATGTTTTTGGCTTTTCAGGTTTACAGTACCAAACAAAGTCCAAATGTCACAAAACTTTTTGGTAATGTTTTCTAGAACCAAAGAAGACCCGGAAGCTTTGGGAGGGGACCATAGGCCTCACGAGGGAGGCACGAGCCAATAGGGCGCGACCAGGGGGTAAGGCACGCCTTGTTGCCTCGTGCTCACCTTGGTTGCCTCCTAGTGCCCTCTCTAGCCTATAAATTCACATGTATTCCAAAAAGCCTAGAGAACAACCCAAAACACTTTTTCTACCACCTCAAGTCTTTGTTCCTCCATGGGCCCATTTGGGGACCTGTCCTAGTACCGTGCTGGAGGGGGGTCGATCATGGAGGGCCTCTTCATCATCCTTGCTGCTCCGATGATGATGTGTGAGTAGTTAACCATAGACCTACGGGTTCGTAGTTAGTACCTAGATGTCTATCTCTCTTACTCTCTCTTGATCTTCAATACAATGATCATCGCATCTTTGATTTGATCTATCCGATGTAATTCTTTTGTGTGATGTGTTTGTTGGGATCCGATGAATTGTGGGTTTATGTTTAGATTAATCGTGATAATATTTGAGTCTTCTCTGAATTCTATTAGCATTCTTATGTGCATGATCATTATAGCTTCATAAATCTATCTTATCTATTGATTTGCTTTGGCCAAGTAGATGGATCTTTCTTCAATGAGAGGGGTGTGTTCTAGTGGGTTCAATCTGATAGATTTCTACATACCAGTGATAGAAAGGGACAAGATACATCTTTGTATTGTTTCCACTAAGGATAAAACAATGGGGTTAGTTCATATTAATTGAATTCTCTTTGTCTACCTCATGTCATCGTTCTCCAAACATTACTCTGTTTTACTTAATACTCCAGATGTATGCTGGATAGCGGTTGATGGGTGGAGTAATAGTAATAGGTGCAGGCAGGAGTTGGCCTATTTGCTTATGGGCGTGATGCCTAATACAGATGATCATTGTCGTGAATATCACATAACTATGTGCTTTTATATCAATTGCCCAACAGTATTTTGTTTACTCACTATATGCTTACTTCCATGAGAGATGCCACTAGGGAAAACTGTGGCCCCGGGGTCTATTCACTTATAAGTTTGCAAATACTACTATACCTTGCTATTCTTATTTACTTTTTAACTTATTTTGCAATTTACAATTATCTACTACCAGCCACACTACTTACAAGCTTGCAAATAACGAGTCCAAGGGGATTGACAACCCTCTTGCCCGCGTTGGGTGCAAGTGTTTTCTCTTTTGTGTGTAGCGGCTGAAAATGGGGGTTGGTTGTTACTCCTATTGGTTCTATAAACCTTGGTTCTATACTGAGGGAAGTACTTACCTATATTGTGCTTCATCACTTGTTCCTCTTCACGTAAAACCCAACGTAGATCACAAGTATGAGGAAGGATTTCTAGCATCGTTGTCGGGGAGTATCATCAACCTACTATCAAGTAACTTCACACAAATTATCATTCACTTGTTCTTATTTTTATTTGTTGTTATACTTTGCTTGCTTCATAAAAATCAAAATACAAAATATTTTGTTTGCTAGTTGCTAGTTAACTTATTTTCTCGTCTTACTTGCTACTACCTCTGTCCCATAATATAAGAGCATTTTTGACACTACACTTGTGTCAAAACACTCTTATGACGGATGGAGTGATTTACTTGTCTTGCTTGTTACTTTGCATGCTCGGTCACCACGTCTCAAGATACTACTAAGTCGTGTGACTTCTCAAAAACTAATAACAATGATTTGATTAGTACTCGTATACCACCTGCCACTAATGTGGAGGCTTATGATATAAATGTTGCATTGGTGAACCTTGTCATGAAAGAACAGTTTTTGAGATGTCCTAATGAGGATCCCGCTGCTCATCATAATACCTTTGTTGAACTTTGTGATATGCAAAAGAAAAAGGACATGGATAATGATATTGTGAAATTAAAGTTATTCCCTTTTTCACTAAGAGATAAAGCTAAATCTTGGTTGTCGTCTTTACCACGTAATAGCATTGGAACATGAGATGAGTGTAAATATGCTTTTATTACCAAGTATTTTTATCCACCTAAGATCATCTCCCTTACAAATCAAATAATGAATTTTAAACAGCATAATCATGATCCTGAGAGGATGAAATTAATGATTAGAAATTGCCCTACTCATGGTTTAAACTTGTGGATGATTATCCCAAACTTCTATGGTGGACTAAACTTTGTATCTAGAAATCTTATAGATTCTGTTGCAGGTGGTACCATCACAGAGGTAACCTTAGGAGAGGCCACCAAACTTCTCGACAACATCATGACCAACTACTCTCAATGGCATACCAAAAGAACTCCAACTGGTAAGAAGGTAAACTCTATTGAGGGAATCACTACTTTGAGTCAAAAACTTCATGCTCTTATGATTTTGGTTGTGTATAAAAATGCTCATGTTATTCCTAATGACATGCCCTTGTCTACTTTGATTGATAAAAATTACAATTCCATTGATGTGAATTTTATCTCGTGACATAATTTCAATAACAATGCCTACGGAGGTAATTTCAATGCTAGGCCATATCTCGTAACTCCTCTAATGAGCATGGAAAGTCTTATGGCAATTTGTAACACCCAAGATGTGATCTATCCTTATTTTGGAATGAGGGACTCGGCACGGATAAAAGCGCATCTCGTCGTTTCGCAGGAATGGATATCGTTACAAGTACATGTACAGAAGAGATGAGTATATGGAATTCGCTTACACTCGCCACAAGCTAATCAGGAACATCATAATACATCAATACATTCAATCACCATGTAGAATAGCAGGGTCCAACTACAGATGCAAAGGATAAAAACAACGTCCATCCTTCCTATCCCACGCTGCTGGCCTATGATCGATGAAGAATAAGAAGAAGAAACTCCAAATAGAACAATCATCGCGCTCATGTCAAAATATCGCTTTACGTGTACCTGCAACTGGTGTTATAGTAATTTGTGAGCCAAAGGGACTCAACAATCTCATTTCCCAAGGTATCAAGACTAGCAAATCTTAATGGGTGAGGTATGGTTAAGTGGTGAATCTGCTGCATCAACTAAGCATATATTTGAGTGGCTAACTTACGAGTACAAGAATAAGAGGGGGGTGATCTATGCATAAACGGTCATAAAGTAATAACGATCAAGAAATGAACCTGAAAACCTACTTACGACTCATGCATAACCGCATCGTGTCCTCTCTCGGATGCATAACTCATGAGAAGAGACAGTCAGGTTACACACACAATTCACATATTTTAATTAATTTACTTCAAGTTTAATATAACCGGGTGTGAGACAAAGTTTCCAAGTTGCCACATAACCACGGGAACGTCTCTCAGAAAGATTTAACCATGCACGGGTGCTCCAACTCATCCATCACAAACTAGCCACAAGCTTCGTGGAAAATCTCAACCACGAAAACTTGTAGTCTCCTCGGAATACCATTGGAAAACATCAACCTCGAGATAGCCCAAAGTATCCTCAGAATCTCGTGCACAAGGCATTCAAGAAGGGTAAAACAAATCCAGCAAGACTGCCTGGCAGGCCAGACCCCAATAGGAGCCGCGCGTATCTATTTCCCAGGGCATTAACAGATAAGAAACGCATAAGATGGCATGATAGTAATCCCCCAAGTTGCCCCGGGGTGGCCCCTCACAATGCTCTAGTTTGCACCAACACTCATGAGGAGCACTGGCCCGAGGGTTGATTAAATATCCATGGGGGCCGGCAGGTCCCTATGCAATTTTATTAGTTATAAGGCAAATGTAGTACCAATTTTGGGCCTTGGCAGAAGAGTTCCATTCCGAAACTAAAATCAAGGGGGTCCCCGTAACACCCCAACATGTTAGGAGCGCTCAATATGGAACATAACACCGGTACACAAGTAATCTTTTGTGCGCATCCTCGAGTAGGTAAATGATAAAAATAGATTTTTTTGATGTGATGTGCTGCCCAATATGTAATCTTTTGCATGTATGATCAATGAGAAACGATGAATTACAAACATCAATATAGTCATATTTATAAGCACAAGTAACAAAATCATCAATATTTCAAAGTATACAATCATGAAAGAATGTTTACTCCCATTCATATTTCGTATTAGCAAGGCATGGCTCTTTATTCACCACATTAATACAAATGTGAAGCACCACGGTGTCCAAGTTAGGCAATTGGATCGTACTTTTTCAATGTGAATCTACTTTTTATTCTTCACACAATACATGAGCTTGAACCATTGACATATCACAAGGATGGAATAGAATATGGTGGTAGGTATCAAAGGGTAAAAAGTGGACAAGATAGTCTCACATCAACTAGACGTACCAATGGGCTATGGAGATGCCCATTCATAGATGTCAATGCTATGAGTAGGGATTTCCATGCAAATGATTCACTAGAGCTATAAGTGTAGGAAGGCTCAATTGAAGCTAAGTGGGGTTCGCATCCAACTTGCTTGCTCATGAAGACCTTGGGAATTTGCGGAAGCCCGGCATCGGAATATACAAGCCAAGTTTATAATTATGAAGAAGTGATTCCCACTAGCATATAAAAATGAGATAACATGAGACTCTCTATATGAGGAACATTGTGCCACTTTGAGGCACAAGTGTGGTAAAGGATAGTAGTAAAGTCCCTTCTCTCTTTTTCTCTCATTCATGTTTTCCTTTTTTTCTTTTTTTTCTTTTTTTATAATGTTGGGATCATTGGCCTCCCCCATTTGTATTTACTAACTGGGACAATGCTCTAATAATGATGCTCATCACACTTTTATTTACTTACAACTAAATGAGAACTCGATATGAAGAACTATGAATCAATATGACTCAATATTAATGCCTCTAGCAGTGTACCATGATGTGCAATGATCTAGTCTGACATGTATCAGCAATATGATGAATGGTGGCTTTGCCACAAATGCTATGTCAACTCTATATGATCATGTAAAGCAATATGATGATGAACGAACTACTCATATGACGTAACAGTGAAATTTGCATGGCAATATATCTCGGAATGGCTTTGGTCATGCCATGATAGGTAGGTATGGTGTTTGTTTCAGGAAGATATAGGAAGTATTATGTGTGAAAGAGTGTATCATGCCTCAGGGTTTTGATGCATCGGCGAAGTTTGCACCAATCCTCAAGGAGAGAACAGGCAATTCACGGTACCGAAGACGCTATCAAAATATGAGGAGGTGAGATTGCGTATGTCCATGGTATCACATTAGTCATGAAGAACTCATATACTTATTGCAAATTTTATTATTTTTATAACAAATCAAAGCATTACTCGTGTGCCCAGAGGGAGGGGGTTGGGAGGAGTTGACCATCGCGCACCTCTCACCCGAAACAACACTAGGATTTTAATGAAGAATAGAAATGCTCACACATCACTATCATGCCTTTTTAATATTCATACAAAAAAGAACTTAACACATCTTAATACCGGTACTTCTATGAATCAACAATGATGCAATCACACCTTTTTCATATTACCACATCAATATCATTAACCCACAATTTCTCTTTATGTGCTACATGATGGTTTTGAATATCATTCATTGAATACCTATTTTTTTGGACTAGCCTTTATGACCCATGTAAATTACTATTACTATTCATTAACTCTCAAACAAATATAAGTGAACCACGGGAGTGCAAATATTTCTATGGAATCTATAAGAAACCGTGCTCAAAAATATATAAGTGGCGTACTTGAGCAACTCCTAAGCTCAAAAGATATAAGTGAAGCACATAGAGTATTCTAACAAAACATGATGAATGTGTGTCTCTATCAAGTTAGTGTGTCATGAAAATGATGATTGTGGCAAACTAAAAATGAAAAAAAAGCAAATGACACCTCAAGCAAAACTCATATCATGTGACAAATAAAAATGTAGCTCCAAGTGACGTACCGGTGGATTGAACAAAAGAGGGGATGCCTTCCAGGGCGTTCCCAAGCATAGATGCTTGAGTATTCCTAGAATATTACCTTGGGGTTCCTTGTTCACTTCCAATCTTAGGATCTTGCCGCTCCTTATTCCTTTGTCCGTCGCGATAACACCCAAAACTTGAAAACTTGAATCTCACAAAACTCAACAAACCATCATGAGATCCGTTAGTATAAGCAACATATAAAACACTTAGATACTTTTATAAATTGATTCATATTTCATTATTGCATAATAGGTACTGTATCCTGACTTCTCCATGGCTTATACCACCCAATACAATCCATAACATCATCAAAACAAGCAAACTATGCAAGCAAAAACATAAATTCTTTAAAAGAGAAAAGTCAGTAATGATCTGTAAAGAACCCATACTTGAGTAACTCCAAAAAATAGGGAAGATTAGGAAGAACTGAGTAATTTATACAGCAATACTATGTAAACAATCATCTTAAAAAGACGTTCTTGTAAAATCAGAGAAATTCCGCATTGGACGGCAAAGTTTCTGTTTTTGCACTGTATCAATTCTACTTATCATACAAGTCATCCCCAAGGATTTACTTGACACAAACACTAAGTTAAACATAAAAAAAATTACATAGGCAATAACGATTTCATCACATCAAAACAAAAATTAAAAACAAAAATTAAGATAACTATTGGGTTGCCTCCCAACAAGCGCTATTGTTTTTTGCCCCTAGCTAGGCATGATGCATATGATCAAGTGTTGTCATCCTTGACAATCAACCCATAAGTACACCTCATGATGGATTCATAAGGTGGTTTTATTCTCTTTCTAGGGAAGTGTTCCATCCCTTTCTTTAATGGAAATTGGAACCTTATGTTTCCCTCTTTCATTTCAATAATTGCACCTATAGTTCGTAGGAAAGGTCTTGCAAGTATTATTGGACAAGTAGGATAACAATCAATATCAAGCACAGTTAAATATACATGCACATAATTCTTATTTGAAATAATGATAACATCATTAATTCTACCTAAGGGTTTCCTAATGGTAGAATCCGTGAGATGCATGTTTAGGTAACACTCTTGAATATTAGTGAGACCAAGCACATCACAAAGGGATTTAGGCATTGTTGAAACACTAGCACCAAGAGCATAAAAAGGATTGCATTCATATTTATTTATATTTATTTTTATAGTATGTTCCCGCTCATCATGTAATTTTATAGGAATAGAAACTTCAAGTTCAAGTTTCTCGTCATATGCTTTTATCATTGCTTCCACTCTATGATTAGTGAAAGCCT
This sequence comes from Hordeum vulgare subsp. vulgare, assembly GCF_904849725.1. NCBI lineage: Eukaryota > Viridiplantae > Streptophyta > Magnoliopsida > Poales > Poaceae > Hordeum > Hordeum vulgare. The sequence continues at coordinate 379,473,713 of NC_058520.1, read as the reverse complement.
TGTTTTATTCATAAGTATTGGGCGACATAATAGTGGTTTGTAACAAAGAAATACGTTCTACTAAAGAGAAACTTTCATAATTAAGTACTTGTAATCCAAGATAGTGGGCACATCACTAGTTAAAGTTTTGAGCTCTCCAAACCCACTTTTTCAGTTTTAGCATTAGAATCATCACCCTCCAAGCAAATAGAACGCTTTCTAACTAAAGTTGACTCATATCCAGTTCATTTATAATTTATATTCAGAGAATTAAATAAGGATTAAATGGTAGAAGTGCCAATCATTTTAAGATCTTCATCATGACTTTGGTAAAAACCGAGTGGGGGAGCTTTTTCTAGGAATTCCTTCATAGCTTTGAACTTAAAGGTGCTCTCCATGATATCATTAATAGAGATTTGGATAGATTTAGTAGTATCAGTAAAATAATGATTGGGTGGAAAATATTTACTTTTAATAGTTTCTACATCAAGAGCAATTATATCCATGTTTTTTAGCCAAAGTATCAATCGTATGCAGCTTTTCCTCTACCTTGGTATTGAAACCTTTTGACAATTAATAAATTATTTAATGGTGTTTTCAAGATCATAGGATAACTTATTATTATTGGTAGAAGGATCTCCATAAGAACTGCCATAAGAGTTGCCATAACCATTATAGGGATTTCTGAGATACGACCTTGCATTCAAATTACCCCTATATGCATCGTTATTGAAATTATTTCGCAAGGTAAAATTTACATCAATGGCATTATCATTTTGCTCAATCAAAGTAGTAGAAAAGGGCATGTCATTATAATCAACATGAGAAATTTTATTAGCAACCAAATTCATAAGAGCATCCAGCTTTTCACTCAAAGTAGTTGTTTCCTAAACAGAATTTACCTTCTTACCAGTTGGAAATGTTTCGGTACACCATTGAGAGTATTTGGTCAGGATGTTGTCCAGAAGTTTATGGCCTCTCCTAAGGTCACCTCCATGAAGGTACCACGTGCGGGAGAATCTAGAAGATTTCTAGATACAGAGTTTAGTCCATCATAGAAGTTTTGGATAATCATCCACAAGTTTAAACCATGAGTAGGGGAATGTCTAATCATCAATTTCATACTCTCCCAAGCTTGTGCAACATGTCCATGATCATGTTGTTTAAAATTCATTATTTTATTTCTAAGGAGATGATCTCAACAGGAGGAAAATACTTGGCAATAAAAGCATCTTTACACTAATCCCATATTCGAATACTATTACGTGGTAAAGATAAAAAACCAAACCTTTGCTCTATCCCTTAGTGAAAAATAAAATGACTTTAATTTCACAATATCATTATCCATGTCCTTTTTCTTTTGCATATCACAAAGTTCAACAAAGGTATTAAGATGAGCAGCGGGAACCTCATTAGAACTTCCCAAAAATTGTTATTTCATGACAAGGTTCATTAGTGCAACATTATTATAAAAATCCTCCACACTAGTGGCGGGTCGTATAGGAGTACTAATAAAATCATTATATTAGTGTTTGAGAAGTCACACAACTTAGTAGTATCTTGAGACATGGTGAGCGTGCAAGCAAAGTAACAAGCAGGACAAATGAACTAGCGAGCAAAGAAGTGAACTAGTGACAAGCAAAGATAAATATTATTGTATTTTTGGTTGTTTTTTGAAGTAAACAAAATATAACAGCAAATAAAAATAGGAACTAGTGAATGATAATTTGTTTGAAGTTACTTGATAGTTGGTGATGATATTCCCCAGCAACGGCGCCTGAAATCCTTCCTGATACTTGTGATCCATGTTGTGTTTTCTCTCAAGAGGAACTGGTAATTGCAGCAGAATACGGGTAAATTTTTCCCTCGGTTAAGAAACCAAGGTTTATCGAACCAAGAGGAATATAAATCCTCAACCTCTTCAGTGGAAGCACACAAAAATGCATCACAATACGGGTAAGTATATCCCTGAGTTAAGAAACCAAGGTTTATCAAACTAATAGGAATATCAATCCACATCCATCTTTAGCGGCTGCACACAAAAGAGCAAACAACTTGCACCCAACACGGGCAAGAGGATTGTTAATCCCCTTGATCTCATTATTTGCAAGTGAATGAGGTGTGTGGGTAATTGTAAAGAACTGTAAATTGCAAAATAAAATAAAAGACAAATAAGAACAGTGAGGTAAAGATAAGTTTTTTGAATTTATAAGTTAATAGACTCGCGGGCCATAGTGTTCTCTAGTGGCATCTCTCATGAAAGCAACATATGGTTGGTAAACAAATTACTGGTGGGCAACAGGCAGAAAATGAGTTATTTATGCGATTTTCACGGCAATGATCATGTCTATATAAGCATCATGTCCATAAGAAAATACTCCTGCCTGCACCTACTACTATTACTCCACTTCAAGAGCACTTCTACGCTTGCCTCTCTACGTATTAAGTTCATGACAAATAGAGTAATGCTTGGAGAACAATGACATGATGTAGAAAAAGTAAACTCAATCAATATTAACAAACCCCATTGTTTTATCCTTAGTGGAAACAACACAAAGATGCATCTTGTTCCCTTCTGCCACTGGGATATAGAAACTCATCAGGTTGAACCCAATACAACGCACCCCTCTCACTAAAGAAATATCAAGCTACTTGGCCAAAACAATTCAATAGATCAGAGAGAATTACGAAGCTATGACAATCATGCAAATAAGAATCGTAATACTCATACAAGGGTCAAATACTTTTCATGAATAATCTGAACATAAACCCACAATTCATCGGATCGCAACAAACACACCATACAAAGGAATTACATCAGATAGATCAAAGTGAAGATGCGATGATCATTGTATTGAAGAGAGAGAGAGAGAGATCTAGCTATTGATATGGATCTGTAGGTCCTCGTGGAACTACTCACACATCATCAGAGAGGCAGCAAGGTTGATGAAGACGATCTCCATGATTGATCCCCCTCCGACCAAGTACCAAAAAGGCCTCTAGATGGGATTGTGGAGGACCAAGTACTTGTGATGGTAGAAAACCTTTTTCGGTATATCCCCTAGGGTTTGGGTATATATGTGAATCTATAGGCTGGAGAGGTGGTAAGTTGGACCCACAGGGGAGTCAGAAGGGGGAGGGTGTTCCCTGCCTCGTAGGGTGCACCCTCTACCCTTGTCACCTCCTCGTGCAGCATCTAGTTTCCCTCCTAAGCTTCCACATCTTCTTTTGGTCCGAAAAAAAATTTCAAAAAGTTTCATTGCGTTTGGAATCCATTTTATACAAATTTTCTGAAATACCAAAAACACGCATAAAAATGGTGTTAGGCACTAGGTTAATAGGTCAGTTCCCAAAAAATTATATAAATAGCGTATAAAGCATACAAGATTGATAAGATAATAGCATGGAACTATAAAACATTATAGATACATTGGATATGTATCATGATACAACTCATGCGCACTAGGATAGTTGTCGGTGGTAGCATAGTTTCAGTGCCTTTTATGCATAGGTAGTTGGCATGTGTGTCGTCGATTTGTGTAATCCTACATGTGCAACCTTTAAACCCGTGAACTTCGCTTGTTTACCTGATTGGTTGACTATACCGGTGACTTCTGCGTGTTCGCTTTTCCTATAAAGTTAGGCATATGCCAATTTGCTAAAAAACAAATTTAAGGTTTATTTGATTTCAAGCATGTGCTGACCTTTGTTTGAATTCAAAGAAAATCCAAATTTTTATATCAATGAGTTGAATTGAAGGTTCAACTAGTTAGGTTCATTATGCGAAAAAAATTGACTTGAAATGAATTCTCATTTGCATTCTAAACCCTACTTAAATTTAATAGATCTTTTTGAAATTTGAATTTTAAAATATTCAAAATTAGAATTTTATTCTTCTCATAGAAATGTTTCTCTCTAAGGTTTAATTTGCAAATACTTTCACTTTATTCAAATTAAGAGAAAAAACTTATAATGGTTTGAAGTTCATGGGGTCTTCTGTAAACAATCCAGTGACTTAATATGTTTAAAGAAAGTTCAGGCAAGAGGATCCCTTATCTCCGTACTTATTCATATTTTTCCTTGAGCCTTTTTTGTAGTTGTTAAAGGATGCTTGCGATAAATGGCCTCTTCAAGATTTTCATTTGAACACACAATCTCAAGGAATTCTTATTTGTTGTACGCGGATGATACTCTCCTCCTTTTTATAGGGTCCATCGATCAAGCCTTGACTATTACATATATTTTGACACTTTATGAGGAGAGATCTGGTCAGCTTCTGAGCCCTCGTAAGTGTTCAATCATGTTTGGAAAGAAGTGTAATTTGGAAGATCATGTAATATGGTTATTCTAAAAACTAGAGCCAACGGTTTTGAGGATAAATACCTTGAGTTACGTGTCTAGATGGCAGAATGGATGCAGGTACATTTCACTCCACTAAATATAAGACATTAAAAATGCTTTCATACTGGATTGGAAAATATGCATCTAGGTGGTTTTGTAAACTCTCCCTACTTGATGAGCAATTATCTCAGCTTATAAAGATTTTTTGGTGGGGTGACGAAGAAGACACGAATAAACCTCATTGGTTGGCATGGGAAAAACTGACGAGATCAAAAGGTGAGGGAGTTATGGGCTTCCATGATATACGATTATTTAATGAAGTGCTTTTGGCCAAGCTGGCTTGCCGGTTATCGGTTTACCCACAATCTTATATGCTAAGGTGATGAAGGAAAAGTATTAACCACATGGTCATATTTTGGATACTATCTTTCCAAAGTCGACGACGGTGAATTGGCAAGGTATTATGCATGGCCTAGAACTTCTTAAAAAAGTGTCATTTGGAGAGTGTTCGACGGTAACAATATAAATATCTCGAGAGATAACTCACTACCAAGGAATTCTCTATTAAAAAATTCTCCCAAAAAGAATCGATCTAGTCTGAAGTGGGTGTCCAAATTATTCATGAGCGGGATGAGAAAATGAGATGAAAGCTTGATTAGGCACGTGGTCTATCCCCAAAATGCCGAGGAGATCTCATATGTGTATGCAATCTCCGGGATAGCGTGATTTCATTGCGTGGAACTATGAGAAAAATGACATTTTTTCTATTAAAGATGCATACAAGGTGACTCTAAATATCAAGGATTGCAAAGAGGATAATGGTCTAGCTAGTGCTACTGTGAATGGGGAAATGAGACTTTGTAATGTTATTCTGAAGGCCAAGGTTCCAACAAAGATCGTTTTTTGCTTGGTGTGTCGTGTCTAACATCTTGATGGTAGAAGGTAATAACGTATCTGACCATCGAACTCTTTCAGGTTTGTGCTCTATTTGGGGTGTTGATGATAAAAGTATTTTCAATGCTCTAGCAACCTTTCCTAAGCCTCGTGCTTTGCGTTTTACTTGAGGGAAGTGTGGAATATTTCGGGAGATGAGATATTCGGGTTTGCATGACCGAACTATCTTCCTATTTTGTTGGATCGGCTCAGGCCGCCGGTGCATGAGTAAGTTTTATTCATCCTTTAGAGAGATTGATATTTGACAAAGAATTTGATTTTTTGAAAACGGAAACAATTTGTATCTCCCCCTCTTGGCTTTATGGACAATTATTGGAAGACTTTCTCGTTATCCAATACCTATGTGCAATTGGTATTAAGCAACAAAGGTAAGGGGGTGGCGAATAGTTTGAGGTACATTAATCCTTAGACAAAGGACCTTCACGAAGGACCTTGTTCCTTGGTAGCCTCCATCCTCTCAGTATATTAAGATAAATGTTGGTGTTACTTTTATGGAGAGCATTAGATCAGCTAGTATGAGAGTTGTTCCCAGAAATCATTTTAGCAAACTCATTATTTCTTTGTGAGACATTATTGGGTTGTGTAAATGTGTGGATGAAGAGGAACTTTGATCGTGCCTCGTTGGTTATAAATTGGTATTACACTTCACAAACCAATTATTTTGAAAATTGATTGTTCTTTTGTTGTATCTTCTTTAGCAAATGAAATCATTGACAAATCTCCTATTGTTGATCTGAAAAAGGAATGACTGGCCATATCTAAGGCTATCAATATATTCTATATTAAGATTAATAAGCATGATAATAAGGTGGCGCATGAGATTGACATGTTTAGTTTGATAATAGGTCGACAGTTTGCTTGGAATAGCGTTCCATTCTTCGTGACAAATGTTGTATTGAATCATTGTAAGAATTAGTTAATACTCCATTCGTTCCTATATGTAAGGTGTATAATTTTTGGCACGGTCAACAAGGCACATAATTATAAAGGTGTTTGGAAAAATTTGTTGGTTAATGACAAGTAAAATAGTGAGTCTAGAAAAGTAAGAGATACATGCAATCGACAGAGAGATACTTTCCTTTTTGATAGATGGAGACACGTGCAATCAGGAGATATACTTTCCTCTTTCTCGGGGATAAGGGAATTACAATGATTTAAAATAAATACACTTTGTATTTTGGAATTTTAGCAAAAACAAATACGCCTTATATAATGGAACGGCCGGAGTATATAGGAAGCTTTTTTTAAAAGTACAATTGTTTACTATGTTTACGTCATGGGGGTCTTTCCTCATGGGGATTTTTTGTATAATACTCCTTCCAAATCTCTTCGTAGAATTTTTTTCTCCTCCATATTGTCCCGTGCCAAATTAGTTGATATGTTTTCTCTTGATTTTCCTTATTGTTTTTCTAAAATAACCAAATTTATAATTATTTTCATGTGTTCACATGACTAAGCTATCGTGGCACTTTTGTTTGTTAGACTCATCTCATTTTCCTTAATTGAACCATGGTAGTTTTAGTGTATGTAGCATGAAATTTCAAGTTTTTTTAGACTATGGTATTTATTATTACTAAAATGTTTGCATTATTTTACACCATAACATTTCTCAGTTAGACCGTGGCACTTTTTAAATTTGTGTTAGAACAAAGGATTTTTTAATTAGACCAAGGTAATTTTATTGTACGTGGCATACCAATTTTATTTCATCTAGTATATGGCATATTTTCATTCAAATGATGGCATCAACCTTTTTTTAGATAGTACCATTTTGTAAGAGCATGGAATTTTCATTATTAATAGTATGGAAGTTTTATTATTTGGTTCATGACATGTTTTTCCATTGACAATGTAAATATAAGAAGCGTGTCATTTTAATTTTTTCGATCATGGCATTTTTATATTATGTCATGACATGTTTTTACTTTTTAAATGATAACGTCCATGTGTGTGGCACAAGAGAACATGGTGTTGGAAATATGCCCTAAAGGCAATAATAAAGTGGTTATTATTATATTTCCTTGTTCATGATAATAGTTTATTATCCATGCTAGAATTGTATTGATTGGAAACTCAAATACATGTGTGGAGACATAGACAACACGCCATCCCTAGTGAGCCTCTAATGGACTAGCTCGTTGATCAAAGATGGTCAAGCTTTCCTGGCCATAGACATGAGTTGTCATTTGATAATGGGATCACATCCTTAGGAGAATGATCTGATGGACAAGACCCAAACTACGAACGTAGCATATGATCGTGTCAGATTATTGCTATTATTTTCTTCATCTCAAGTATCTATTCCTATGACCATGAGATCATGCAACTCACTGACACCGGAGGACTACCTTGTGTGTATCAAACGTCGCAACATAATTGGGTGACTACAAAGGTGCTCTACAGGTATCTCCGAGGGTGTCTGTTGAGTTGGCATGGATCAAGACTGGGATTTGTCACTCCGTGTGACGTAGAGGTATTTGAGGGCCCACTCGGTAATACAACATCACAACAAGCTTGCAATAAATGTGACAAAAGAGTTAGTCATGGGATCTTGTATTATGTAACGAGTAAAGAGACTTGCCGGTAACGAGATTGAACTAGGTATGGAGATGCCGATGATCGAATCTCGGGTAAGTAACATACCGATGGACAAAGGGAATTGTATACGAGATTGATTGAATCCTTAACATCGAGGTTTGACCGATATAAATCTTTGTAGAATATGTAGGAACCAATATGGGCATCCAGGTCCCACTATTGGTTATTGACCGGAGAGTGTCTCGGTCATGTGTGCATAGTTCTCGAACCCGCACGATCTACACACTTAAGGTTCGGTGACGATATAAGCATAATCGAGTCATTGTGTTGGTGACCGAAGGTTGTTCGCAGTCCCGAATGAGATCCCGGACATGAAGAGGAACTCCAGAATGATCCGGAGGTGAAGATTTATATAGAGGATGAAGTTCATCAGTGTCCGGAAGTGCTTCGGGGCATATCGGGGAAACGACGGAGTGTCAAAAGGAGTTTCGGAGGGGCGATAAGTGTTGAGGGGGATCATGGGCCAAGGAGAGGTGGAGCACCAGACCACAAGGGGTTGGGCGCCACCCACTCCTCAGCCCAATTTGGCCAAGGGAGGGCCTTGCCCCCTAGGGCAGCCGGGCATCCCAACTTGGCTGGCAATGCTCCTAGGTGGGAGGGCCCGTTGGAAATATGCCATAGAGGCAATAATAAAGTGGTTATTATTCTATTTCCTAGTTCATGATAATTATCTATTATTCATGCTATAATTTTGTTAACCGGAAACCGTAATACGTGTGTGAATATATAGATCACAATGTGTCCCTAGTGAGTCTCTAGTTGGCTAGCTCATTGATCAATAGATGATCATGGTTTCCTGATCATGGACATTGGATGTAATTGATAACAGGGTGACAAGACCCAATCCTAAGCATAGCACTAGATCATGTTGTTTGTCTCCTAAAGCTTTTCTAATGTGAAGTATCATTTCCTTAGACCATGAGGTTGTGCAACTCCCAGATACCGTAGGTGTGCTTTGGGTGTATCAAACGTCACAACAGAACTAGGTGATTATAAAGGTGCATTACAGGTATCTCTGAAAGTGTATGTTGGGTTGTACGAATTGAGACTGGGATTTGTCACTCCGTGTGATGGAGAGGTATCTCTGGGCCAACTCGGTAATACATCATCATATTGAGATCAGTGTGACTAAGGAGTTAGCCACGGGATGATGTGTTACGGAACGAGTAAAGAGACTTGACGGTAACGAGATTGAACAAGGTATAGGGATACCATCGATCGAATCTCGGGCAAGTATTATACCGGTAGACACAGGGAATTGCATAGGGGATTGATTGAATTCCTGACATCGTGGAACATGTGGGAGGCAACATCGATATCTAGACCCCGTTGTTGGTTATTGACGGGAGAGGTGTCTCGATCATGCCTGCATGTTTCCCGAATCCGTAGGGTCTACACACTTAAGGTTCGATGACGCTAGGGTTATATAGGCATAGTGTACGTGATTACCGAAGGTTGTTCGGAGTCTCGGACGTCATGAGGAGTTCCGGAATGGTCTAGAGGTAAAGATTCATATGTAGGAAGTGACGATTTGGTCACCCGAAGTGTTTCGAGCGACACCGGAAGGGTTCCGGGGGTCCACCAGCGAGGGCCATCAGCCAAAAGTGGGAGGCAACCAGCCCCTAAGTGGGCTAGTGCGCCTCCACAATCACCCCAAGGTACAGCAAGGGGTGGGGAGGCCACCTTGGGCCTCAAGGCCCACCCTAGGGCGCCTCCACCACCTTGGTCACCACCCAAAGACATCTAGGGCTGCCGCACCCTTAGGGTGGGAAACCCTAATGGGTGGGCACCTGATACGTCAATTTTGCATCATGCTTTCATGTTGATATTTATCGCTTTATGGACTGTTATATTACTTTGTGGTACCACACTTATGCCTTTTCTCTCTTATTTTGCAAGGTTAATTTGAGGAGGGAGAGTACTCGCAGCTGGAATTCTGGACTAGAAAAGGAGCAAGTCTGAGTCCTCTATTCTGCGCAACTCCAAATGCCCTGAAAATCAACGTGGAATTTTTTGGGAATATATAAAAAATACTAGTCGAAAGAAGTGCGAGAGTGGAGCTGCCAGGGGCCCACAAGCCTGGTAGCCGCGGCATGCCCCCCTGGCCGCGGCTACAGCGCTTGTGGGCACCCTGGTGGCCCACTGGCCCCCCTCTTCTGCTATATGAAGGGTTTCATCCGGAAAAAAAATCAGGGTGGAGCTCTTTTGAGGAGGCGGAACTTGAGCAGAACCAATCTAGAGCTCCGGCAGGACGATCCTGCCGGGGAAACTTCCCTCCCGGAGGGGGAAATCGTCGCCATCGTCATCACCAACACTCCTCTCATTGGAGGGGACTCGTCTCCATCAACATCTTCATCAGCACCATCTCATCTCCAAACTCTAGTTCATCACTTGTAACCAATCTCCGTCTCGCGACTCCGATTGGTACTTGTAAGGTTCCTAGTAGTGTTGATTACTCTTTGTAGTTGATGCTAGTTGGATTACTTGGTGGAAGAGTTTATGTTCAGATCCTTGATGCTACTCATTACCTCTCTGGTCATGAATATGATTATGCTTTGTGAGTAGTTACTTTTGTTCCTGAGGACATGGGATAAGTCATGCTAATAGTAGTCATGTGAATTTGGTATTCGTTCGGTAATTTGATATGTTGTATGTTGTTTTTCCTCTAGTGGTGTTATGTGAACGTCGACTACATAACATTTCACCATTATTTGGGCCTATAGGAAGGCATTGGGGAGTAGTAAGTAGATGATGGGTTGCTAGAGTGTCAGAAGCTTAAACCCCAGTCTATGCGTTGCTTCGTAAGGGGCTGATTTGCATCCACTAGTTTAATGCTATGGTTAGACTTTGTCTTAATTCTTCTTTCGTAGTTGCGGATGCTTGCGAGAGGGGTTAATCATAAGTGGGATGCCTGTCCAAGTAAGGGCAGTACCCAAGCGCCGGTCCACCCACATGTCAAACTATCAAAGTAACGAACGCGAATCATATGAACATGATGAAAACTAGCATGACAGAAATTCCCGTGTGTCCTCGGGAGCGTTTTTTCTCCTATAAGGCTTTGTTCAGGCTTGTCCCTTGCTACAAAAGGGATTCGGCCATTTCGCTGCACCGTTTCTATTACTTGTTACTTGTTACTTTTCACCTGCTACGTTTCACCTCACTACACCATCACTTATTGCCGCTACTTTCAGTGCTTGCAGTTATTACCTTGATGTAAACCGTTTATCAGAGCCTTCTGCTCCTCGTTGGGTTCGACACACTTACTTATCGAAAGGACTACGATTGATCCCCTATACTTGTGGGTCATCAAGACACTTTTCTGGTGCCGTTGCCGGGGAGTTAAGCGCCTCTGGTAAGTGGAATTTGGTAAGGAAACATTTATATACTGTGCTGAAATTCATTTTCACTTGTCACTATGGAAACTGTTCCTTTGAGGAATTTGTTCGGGGTATCTTCACCATGAACGGAAGCACGAGGAGTTTCTCCTCAACCTAAGGTACCTACTGAAAATATCTTTTACAAAATTGCTTCGGGTATGCTTGAGAAACTGCTGGCTAATCCTTTTACACGAGATGGATCTTCACAACCAGACTTGCATCTAATCTATGTAGATGAAGTTTGTGGTTTATTTAAGCTTGTAGGTTTGCCCGAGGATGAGGTAAAGAAGAAAGTATTTCCTTTATCTTTGAAGGATAAGGCGTTGACATGGTATAGGCTATGTGATGATACTGGATCATGGGACTACAATCGGTTGAAATTAGAATTTCATCAAAAGTTTTATCCTATGCATTTAGTACATCGTGATTGGAATTATATTTATAACTTTTGGCCTCGTGACAGGGAAAGCATAGCTCAAGCTTGGGGGAGGCTTAAATCAATGCTATATTCATGCCCCACTCATGAGCTATCGAGAGAAATTATCACTCAAAACTTTTATGCTCGGCTTTCTCATGAAGATCGTACCATGCTTGACACTTCTTGTACCAGTTGTTTTATGAAGAAGGATATTGACCACAAGTGGAATTAATTGGAAAGAATCAAACGTAACTCTGAAGATTGGGAGCTTCAAGAAGGTAAGGACTCAGGTATGAATTTCCAGTTTGATTACGTTAAATCTTTTGTTGAAACAAACACTTCTAGAGATTTTAGCGCTAAGTATGGACTTGACTCTGAGATAGTAGCTTCTCTATGTGAATCTTTTGCTGCTCATATTGATCTTCCCAAAGAGAAGTGGTTTAAGTATCATCCTCCTGTAGAAGTCAACATAGTTAAACCCAATCTAGTTGAAGAGAAAGTCATTGCATATAATGATCCTATTGTTCCTTGTGCCTACACTGAGAAACCACCTTACCCTGCTAGGAAAAAGGATTATTCTAAAGCTCCAACTATGATACGTAGGGGTTACATTAGACCACTTGCACCCCCTGAGGAAATTAGAGTTGAACCTAGTGTTGCTATTATCAAAGATCTCTTAGTCAAAGACATAGACGGGCATGCTATCAAATTCTGTGAGAACTCCGCTAGAATTGCTAAACCTCACGCGAAAGACAAATACGGACCTGTAGTTGGCCTGCCTGTTGTTTCTGTCAAGATAGGAGATCACTGTTATCATGGTTTATGTGATATGGGTGCTAGTGTTAGTGCAATACCCCGATCCCTATATGATGAAATCAAAGATGAGATTGCACCTGCTGAGTTAGAACCCATTGATGTCACTATTACGCTAGCTAATAGAGACACTATCTGCCCTGTGGGAATTGTGAGAGACGTAGAAGTCCTGTGTGGTAAGACGAAGTATCCTACTGATTTCCTCGTCCTTGCTACTGCACACAAGATAGCTTTTGTCCCATCATATTTGGTAGACCCTTTCTCAACACTGTCAATGCTCATATTGATTGCATTAAAGAGACTGTCACTTTTAGTTTTGAGGGTGTGTCTCATGAATTTAACTTCTCCAAGTTTGGAAGACAACCCCATGAAAAAGAGTCATATGGTAGGGATGAAATCATTGCTCTTGCCTCTATTGTTGTGCCTCCTACGGATCCTTTAGAGCAATATCTGCTTGAGCATGAAAATGATATGCATATGGATGAAAGAGATGAGATAGATAAAATTGTTTTAGAACAATATCCTATTCTTAAGAATAATCTGCCTGTTGAACTGCTTGGGGATCCTCCCCCACCAAAGGGTGACCCTGTGTTTGAGCTTAAACAGTTACCAGATACACTTAAGTATGCCTATCTTGATGAGAAGGAGATATATCCGTTATTATTAGTGCTCACCTCTGGACATTAAAAAGAGAAGAAGTTATCAAAAACTTTGAGGAAGCACTGTGCTGCTATTGGATATACTCTTGATGATCTTAAGGGTATTAGTCCCACTCTATGTCAGCACAAGATTAAAACCGATCCTGATTCTAAGCCAGTCACCGATCATCAACGGAGGTTAAATCCTAGGATGAAAGAGGCCGTGAGAAAAGAAATTTTAAAGTTTCTGGAATAAGGAATCATTTATCTTGTTGCTCATAGTGATTGGGTAAGTCTAGTACATTGCGTACCTAAGAAGGGAGGTATCACCGTCGTTCCTAATGATAAGAATGAACTAATCCCACAGAGGATTATTACTCGCTATAGGATGGTGATAGACTTCCGGAAACTGAACAAGGCAACCAGGAAAGACCATTATCCTTTGTCGTTTATCGACCAAATGCTAGAAAGGCTATCTAAACACACACACTTCTGCTTTCTAGACGGTTATTCAGGTTTCTCGCAAATACCTGTTGCACAATCTGATCAGGAGAAAACCACTTTCACCTACCCCTTCGGTACCTCTGCTTATAGACGTATGCCTTTTGGCTTATGCAATGCACCTACCACCTTTCAAAGATGTATGATGGCTATATTCTCTGAATTTTGTGAAAAGATTGTTTAGGTTTTCATGGATGATTTCTCCGTTTACGGTTCTTCCTTTGATGATTGCCTCAGCGGCTAGGGGGCTTGTGGGGCCCCTGGAGGCCCCCTGACTTGGTTCTCAAGCTTCCTGATCTTCTTCTGTTTCAGAAAAAATCTTTTTGGAAGTTTCATTCCGTTTGGACTCCGTTTAAAATCCTCCTCTGAAAAGGGTCAAAAACACGGAAAAACAGGAACTGGCACTTGGCACTGAGTTAATAAGTTAGTCCCAAAAAAGATATAAAAGGCATACAAAACATCCAAAGTTTGACAAGATAATAGCATGAAACAATCAAAAATTATAGATACGTTGGAGACGTATCAAGCATCCCCAAGCTTAACTCCTGCTCGTCCTCGACTAGGGAAGTGATAAAGACTGAATTTTTGATGTGGAATGCTACCTAGCATAGTTGTCCTTTGTAACTTATTTCATGTGACAAGAATGTTCAGATCCGTAAGATTGAAAAAAATAGTCTGCTATTGACATGAAAACAATAATACTTCAAGCAAACTAGCAAGGTAATCATGAACTTTCAAAATATCAAGGCCAAAGAAAGTTATCCCTACGAAATCATATAGTCTCGCTATGCTCCATCATCCTCACACAACTAATGTAAATCATGCACAACCCCGGTATTGGCCAAGTAGTTGTTTTCACTCTCTTACTTTCTCAAACTTTTTATAACTTTCATGCAATACATGAGCGTGAGCCATGGATATAGCACTATAGGTGGAATAGAATGTGGTGGTGGTCATGAGACAAAAAGGAGGAGATGGTCACATTGACTCGGCGTATCAAAGGGCTATGGAGATGCCCATTAATAGATATCAATGTGAATGACTAGGGATTGCCATACAAAGGATGCACTAGAGCAATAAGTATGTGAAAGCTCAAAAGGAGAACTAGTGGGTGTGCATCCAACTTGCTTGCTCACGAAGACCTAGGGCAATTTTGAGGAAGCCCATCATTGGAATATACAAGCCAAGTTGTATAATAAAGATTCCCACTAGTATATGGTGGTGATGAAACGAGAGGCTCTCAATCATGAAGAACATGGTATTATTATGAAGCACAAGTGTGGAAAAAGATAGTAGCATTGCCCCTTCTCTCTTTTTCTCTTTTTTTTATTTGGGCACTTTGGCCTCTTTTTTTTATTTCCTCACATGGGACAATGCTCTAATAGTTATGATCATCACACTTTTATTTAGTCACAGCTCAAAGCTCAGAACGAGGATGACTCTATAGGAAATGCCTCCTGCAGTGTACCGGGATGTGCAACAATCTAGCTTGGCGTATGACGTTGAAACATCTCTCTAGCTATCTTACGATCATGCAATGGCTGTATGAGAGAGACGGCACAAGTAATGAGACGGAACGGTGGGAGTTGCATTGGCAATATATCTTGGAATGGCTATGAAAATGCCATAGTAGGTAGGTATGGTGGCTGTTTTGAGGAAGGCATATGGTGGGTTTGTGTACCGGCGAAAGTTGCACGGTGATGACCCACAAGTATAGGGGGTCAATCGTAGTCCTTTCTATAAGTAAGAGTGTCGAACCCAACGAGGAGCAGAAGGATCTGACAAGTGGTTTTCACCAAGGAATTATCAGCAAGCGCTGAAATTGTCAGTAACAAGTGATTGTGTGGTGAGATGATGCTTAGCAAGCAACAAGTGACAAAAGTAGAAACGGTGCAGCAAGGTGGCCCAATCCCTTTTGTAGCAAGGGACAAGCCTGGACAAAGTCTTATAGGAGGAAAAATGCTCCCGGGGACACACGAGAATTTCTGTCATGCTAGTTTCATCATGTTCATATGATTCGCGCTCGTTACTTTGATAGTTTGATATATGGGTGGACTGGCGCTTGGGTACTGCCCTTACTTGGAAAAGCATCCCACTTATGATTAACCCCTCTCGCAAGCATCCACAACTACGAAATAAGAATTAAGACAAAGTCTAACCATAGCATTAAACTAGTGGATCCAAATCAGCCCCTTACGAAGCAACGCATAAACTAGGCTTTAAGCTTCTGTCACTCTAGCGACCCATCATCTACTTACTACTTCCCAATTCCTTCCTCTAGGAACAAATAATGGTGAAGTGTTATGTAGTCGATGTCCACATAACACCACTAGAGTAAAAACAACATACAACATATCAAATTACCGAACGAATACCAAATTCACATGACTACTATTAGCATGACTTATCCCATGTCCTCAGGAACCAAAGTAACTACTCACAAAGCATAATAATATTCATGACCAGAGAGGTAATGAGTAGCACCAAGGATCTGAACATAAACTCTTCCACCAAGTAATCCAACTAGCATCAACTACAAGGAGTAAATAACACTACTAGCAACCTTACAAGTACCAATCGGAGTCGCGAGACGGAGATTGGTTATAAGAGATGAACTAGGGTTTGGGGATGAGATGGTGCTGATGAAGATGTTGATGGTGACGAGTCCCCTCCAATGAGAGGAGTGTTGGTGATGACGATGGCGACGATTTCCCCCTCCGGGAGGGAAGTTTCCCCGGCATGATCGTCCTGCCGGAGCTCTAGATTGGTTCTGCTCAAGTTCCGCCTCGTGGCGGCGGCGAATCCACGAAAAAGCTCCTCCTAGATTTTTTCCAGACGAAACCCTTCATATAGCAGAAGAGGTGGGCAAGTGGGCCAGCAGGCTGCCCACAAGCCCTCATGGCGCGGCCTGGGGGATGGTCGCACCGTGCAAGCTTTTGGCCAACCCCTGGCGCCCCTCTGGCGCTTCTTCGGCCCAGTATTTTTTATAAATCAGGAAAAAATCCTCGTTGATGTTTACGGCGTTTGGAGTTGCCGAGAATAGGTATCTCAACTTTGCTCCACTTTCAGACTAGAATTCCAGCTGCCGGCATTCTCCCTCTTCATGTAAACTTTGCAAAATAAGAGAGAAAAGGCATAATAATTGTACCGTGAAGTGAAATAACAGCCCAAGAAGCGATAAATATCAACATGAAAACATGATGCAAAATGGACGTATCAACTCCCCCAATCTTAGACCTCGCTTGTCCTTAATCGAAACCCTAGCTCAATAAATATGTCCACATGTTTAGGGAGAAAGGTGTCGACAAAACAAGATACGAACATGCATGCATCATGATCATGATCAGAGCAACAATACCAACATATAATCTCTCATGCTAAAGTAATAATTCCTTCACAAAGTAAAGCATGGATCAAGAACCTTACCAAGAAGTAACAACCGATAGCCTTTAGTCATTGAAGCAATTGCAATTTATCACAACATCAGAAAGAGTAAAATAAGAGCTTGTAAAGCAAATCCACATACTCAATCATTCTTTCGTTCTCTACAATTGCTACAACTCACGTGGTACTCATGAGATCAAAGTTTCAGCTGAACACAGAGAAAGATAGGGGCTTATAGTTTTGCCTCCCAACCGCTTACCTCAAGGGTAATGTCAACAATAATAATTCATGAATACTTACCTCCAAGTTGACATATGAATATAGATCTTTCCCAAGCATATGACGTTAGCCAAGATAAAGGCGAAATAAGGAATTGGTGAAGATCACCATGACTCTTTCAGGGACAAAAAGTAAAGGTACAAGATAGGCCCTTCGCAGAGGGAAGTAGAGGTTGTCATGTGCTTTTGAGGTTTGGATGTGTATCCTCTTAGTACGGAGGAACGTCACTTTATATTGCCTCCTGTGATAAAAAACTTTATTACGCAGTCTGTCGCTTTTATGTCTTCCTCATCACAGGTTCGTATAAAGCTTATTTTCCACACATTAATAGATCATACATATTAGAGAGCAATTTTTATTGCTTGCACCGATGACAACTTACTTGAGGGATCTTCTTCAATCCATAGGTAGGTATGGTGGACTCACATGGCAAAACTGGGTTGATGGTTTATGGATGCACAAATAGTATCTCTACTTGGTGCGGGAGGTTTTGGCTAATATGAGGTGGAAGCAATCATCACATGCTAAGGGATCTCTATTCATATAACATTATTCAGAGCCAAGCAAACACAATTCATTATGTTGTCTTCCTTGTCCAACATCTACTTCTAGGCATGCAATAGTTTAGTGAGTGTTCATAATCATAGATGGTGTCAAAGATGATATATTTATATGTGAACCTCTCCTTCTTTATCACTTCCTATTATTTGCAACCATGACCAAGGTCTACGTTTGCCTACCCTCAACAAGTTTCAATCCTCATTCTTTTTATATGTGAAGCCATCACTTCCCATAAGATCATTACATGATCTTTCATGCTTTTGTTCTATTCTCACTCTTTTGATCATGGCAAGAGGCAAAGCCCTTCAACTAAGACACTCTTTATTATATGGCTCACGAGCTCGAATAAATCGGGGGTGACACAAAGCAAAACTCAAGACTAAAACACTAAGACTTTTAATCTACTAGAGAAAAGGAAAACTGAAAAGGAAAACTAAAACAAAGGTAAAGGCAAAAGATGTGATGGTGATATGATACCGGGGCAACTCCCCCAAGCTTGGCACAAGCCAAGGGGATTGCCCATACCAATGCTCAGTTGTCTTCCTTTGGTGGTGAAGGTGGATGAGTTGTTGCAGAAGTCTTGAGAAGACATCTTGCCAATCTGCGGCAGAAAACAGGCTCGAAACGAAAAACAGAAGAAATCTGCGTGATGCAGGGGTCAGACCAAATGGGAGTATATATAATGATTTTTTCCAGACCAGAAGGAGTACCCTGCACGAAAACGGAGTCCGGGAGGCGCACGATGTGGCCACAAGCCCTCACAGCGCGGCCAGGGGGTGGGTCCGCGCCATGCAGGCTTGTCGGCTCCTCGCGCATTTTTCGGACTACTTCCAATTTTTGTACTTTTTCAAATATTCCAAACCGGAGAAAATTTCCTACTGGAAAAGTTTTGGACTCTGTTTTCTTACTGAATCACATACCTCTTCGTTTTCGGAGTCTGAAATAGGCTGATAAATATCCCTTAGGTATTCTTCCAAAGTTATGGTATTGATAATATTGCTTTCAACATTTATGGGAGTACCTGAGATATAATGCTTTATTCTCTACCCATTTACCACTCTCGGACAATTACCTTCTGTGTTGTTGATATTGATAGTACCGGAACGATATACTTCCTCAACAACATAGGGACCTTCCCATTTAGGGAAAAGCTTGCCTGCAAAGAATCTTAAACGAGAGTTATATAGCAAGACATAATCACCTACATTGAACTCACGCTTTTGTATCCTCTTATCATGCCACCTCTTAAACTTCTCTTTGAACAGCTTGGCATTCTCATATGCCACTTCTCCACTCATCAAGCGAGCTAATATCAAATAACCTCTTCTCACCGGCAAGTTTGAAATCAAAGTTGAGCTCTTTGATTGCCCAATAAGCTTTATGCTCTAGCTCAAGAGGTAAATGACATGCTTTACCGTACACCATTTTGTACGGAGACATGCCCATGGGATTCTTATAGGTAGTTCTATAAGCCCACAGTGCATCATCGAACTTCTTAGACCAATTCTTTCTAGACCTGTTGACAGTCTTTTGCAGAATCAGTTTAATCTCTCTGTTACTTAGCTCTACTTGACCACTGGACTGAGGGTGATAGGGAGACGCAATTCTGTGGTTGACATCATACTTAGCAAGCATTTTACGGAAAGCGCCATGAATGAAGTGTGCACCACCGTCGGCCATTAGATATCTAGGGACTCCAAATCTAGGGAAGATAACTTCTTTCAGCATCCTGATAGAGGTGTTGTGATCAGCACTACTAGTGGGGATAGCTTCTACCCACTTAGTGACGTAATCAACAGCAACTAGGATATGAGTATACCCGTTGGATTTTGGAAAAGGTCCCATATAATCAAAGCACCAGACATCAAATGGTTCAATGACATGTGAATAGTTCATAGGCATTTCCTGACGTTTACCGATATTACGTACTCTTTGACATTCGTCACAAGACAAGACAAAGTTATGGGCATCCTTGAAGAGAGTGGGTCAATAGAAACCTGATTGCAATACCATGTGTGCAGTTCTATCTCCCGCATGGTGTCCTCCGTAGGCCTCGGAGTGACACTTCTGTAGGATCTGTCCCTGTTCATGTTCAGGTACACAACGTCTAACACCATCTACTCCTTCCTTATAAAGGTGAGGATCATCCCAAAAGTCGTGTCTCAAGTCAAAGAAGAATTTCTTTTTTGTTGGTACGTGAAACTAGGTGGTATGTATTTGGCAACGATATAGTTCACATAATCAGCATACCACGATGCAATACGTGAAGCATTGATGACATTCAATTTCTCTTCGGGAAAGCTATCATCAATAGGTTGTGGGTCATCAAGAACGTTCTCCAACCTAGACAAGTTATCTGCTACTGGGTTATCAGCACCCTTTCTGTCGACAACGTGCAAATCAAATTCTTGTAGCAAGAGAACCCATCTGATAAGTCTACATTTAGCGTCTTTCTTCTCCATTAGGTACTTAATAGCAGCATGATCAGTGTGGATAGTGACTTTGAAATCAACTATGTAAGACCTGAACTTTTCACATGCAAACACGACTGCTAAAAATTCCTTCTCCGTAGTAGCATAGTTTCTCTGGGCACTGTCTAGACTTTTACTAGCATAGTGAATAACATTCAACTTCTTATCGACTCTTTGCCCTAGAACAGCACCAATAGCATAATCACTAGCATCACACATGATTTCAAACGGCAAGTTCCAATCAGGTGGTTGAACAATAGGTGCGGTTATCAAAGTCCTCTTAAGTATTTCGAAGGCTTCCTCACAATCATCGTCAAACACAAAAGGAATATCCTTTTGCAAGAGATTGGTAAGAGGCCTAGAAATCTTAGAGAAGTCTTTAATGAACCTTCTATAGAAACCAGCATGACCAAGGAAACTTCTTATACCTTTGATATCTGTGGGGTATAGCATTTTCTCGATTGCATCAACCTTAGCCTTATCGACTTCAATACCTATTTCGGAAATTTTATGTCCTAAGACGATGCCTTCATTAACCATAAAGTGGCACTTCTCCCAATTCAAGACAAGATTGGGTTCTTTACATCTTTGCAGAACTTGATCAAGGTTGCTGAGGCAATCATCAAAGGAAGACCTGTAAACGGAGAAGTCATCCATGAAAACCGCAACAATCTTTTCACAAAAGTCACACAATATAGCCATCATACATCTTTGAAAGGTGGCAGGTGCATTACAGAAGCCAAAAGGCATACGTCTATAAGCAAAGGTACCAAAAGGGCAGGTGAAAGTGGTTTTCTCCTGATCAGATTGTGCAACTGGTATTTGGGAGAAACCAGAATAACCGTCTAGAAAGCAGAAGTGCGTGTGTTTGGACAGCCTTTCTAGCATTTGGTCGATAAAAGGTAAAGGGTAATGATCTTTCCTAGTGGCTTTATTCAATTTCCTAAAACCGATCACCATCCTGTAGCCAGTAATGATCCTCTGTGGGATCAATTCATCCTTATCATTCGGGACAACGGTAATGCCTCCCTTCTTAGGGACGCAATGCACCGGACTCACCCAATCACTATAAGCAACAGGATAGATGATACCTGCTTCCAGGAGCTTTAGTATTTCTTTTCTTACTACTTCTTTCATCTTAGGATTCAATCTCCTTTGATGATCAGCAACTGGTTTGAAGTCAGAATCAGTTTTAATCTTGTGCTGGCATAGAGTAGGACTAATGCCCTTAAGATCATCAAGAGTATATCCAATAGCAGCACGGTGCTTTCTCAGAGTTTTTAGTAACTTCTTTTCTTCATGCTCTGAGAGGCTAGCACTAATTATAACAGGATATATCTCTTTTTCATCAAGATAAGCATACTTAAGAGTATCAGGCAACTGTTTAAGCTCGAACACAGGGTCACCCTTTGGTAGGGGTGGATCCCCAAGCAGTTCAACATGCAAGTTATTCTTAAGGATAGGATATTGTTCTAAGATAACTCTATATATCTCATCCCTTTCATCCATATGCATATCATTTTCATGCTCAAGCAAGTATTGCTCTAAGGGATCAGTAGGGGGCACGGCAATAGAGCTAAGGCAATAGTTTCATCCCTACTTGGCATCTCCTTTTCATGAGGTTGTCTACCAAATTTGAGAGATTGAACTCATGTGACACACCTTCAAAGCCAACAGTGACAGTTTGCTTCTCACAATCAATATGAGCATTGACAGTATTGAGAAAGGGTCTACCAAATATGATGGGACAAAAGCTATCTTGTGCGGTAGCAAGAACGAGGAAATCAGCAGGATACTTCATTTTACCACACAAGACTTCAACATCCCTAACAATTCCCACATGGCAGATAGTATCTCTATTGGCAAGCTGAATAGTGACATCAATAGGATTTATCTCAACAGGTGCAATCTCATCTTTGATTTCATCGTATAAGGATTGAGGTATTGCACTAACACTAGCACCCACATACATAAACCATGATAACAATGATCTCCTATCTTAACAGAAACCACAGGCATGCCAACAACAGGCCTATGTTTGTCTCTAACGTGAGGTTTAGGAATTCTAGCAGCATCTTCATAGAAGTGAATATTATGTCCCTCAACATCGTCGGACAGAAGATCTTTGATAATAGCAATGCTAGGTTCGACTCTAATTTTCTCAGGGGGTGTAGGTGTTCTAATATAGCCTCTACGTATCACAGTTGAAGCTTTAGAATGATCCTTTATCCTAACA
The DNA here is from genome assembly GCF_904849725.1 of Hordeum vulgare subsp. vulgare. NCBI lineage: Eukaryota > Viridiplantae > Streptophyta > Magnoliopsida > Poales > Poaceae > Hordeum > Hordeum vulgare. The sequence continues at coordinate 379,451,163 of NC_058520.1, read as the reverse complement.
AGGAAAGGTGGTTTCTCAATGTAAGCATTGGGAACAACAGGACCATTATAGGCAATGACTTTCTCTTCAACTGGATTGGGTTTAACTACATTGACTTGTAAAGGAGGATGATATTTAAACCACTTCTCTTTGGGGAGATCAATATGAGCAGCAAAGGATTCACACAATGAAGCTACTATCTCAGAGTCAAGTCCATACTTAGCGCTAAAATCACTGAAGGTATTTGTCTCAACAAAGGATTTAACGCAATCAAACGTGAAATTCACACCTGACTCCTTACCTACTTCAAGCTCCCAATCTTCAGAGTTGCGTTTAATTCTCTCCAATAAATTCCATTTGAAGTCAATATCTCTCTTCCTAAAAGAACCGGTACAAGAAGTGTCAAGCATGGTGCGATCATCATGAGAAAGCCAAGCATAGAAGTTCTGAATGATAATTTCTCTCGAGAGCTCATGATTGGGGCATGAATATAGCATTGATTTAAGCCTCCCCCAAGCTTGAGAGATGCTTTCTCTATCATGAGGCCAAAAATTGTAAATATAATTCCGATCACGATGTACTAAATGCATAGGATAAAACTTTTGATGAAATTCCAATTTCAACCGATTGTAGTCCCATGATCCAGTATCAACACATAGCCTATACCATGTCAACGCCTTATGCTTCAAAGATAAAGGAAAGACCTTCTTCTTGACCTCATCCTCGGGCACACCTGCAAGCTTAAATAAACCACAAACTTCATCTACATAGATTAGATGCAAGTCTGGATGTGATGTTCCATCTCCTGTAAAAGGATTAGCCAGCAGTTTCTCAAGCATACCCGAAGGAAATTCAAAGCAAATATTTTCAGTAGGTGCAGAAGGTTGAGGAGCAACTCTTCTGCTTCCGTTCGAGGTGAAGATACCCCGAACAAGCCCCTCAAAGGATTAGTATCCATAGTGACAAGTGGCAATAAATTTCAGCACACTATATGAATGTTTCCTTACCAAGTTCCACTTACCACAGGCGCTTCACTCCCCGGCAACGGCGCCAGAAAAGAGTCTTGATGACCCACAAGTATAGGGGATCAATCGTAGTCCTTTCGATAAGTAAGAGTGTCGAACCCAACGAGGAGTAGAAGGATCTGACAAGTGGTTTTTAGCAAGGAAATATCTGCAAGCACTGAAATTGTCGGTAACAAGTGATTGTGTGGTGAGATGATTCGTAACAAGCAACAAGTAACAAAAGTAGCAATGGTGCAGCAAGGTGGCTCAATCCCTTTTGTAGCAAGGGACAATCCTGGACAAAGTCTTATAGGAGGAAAAACGCTCCCGAGGACACACGGGAATTTCTGTCATGCTAGTTTCATCATGTTCATATGATTCGCGTTCGTTACTTTGATAGTTTGATATGTGGGTGGACCGGCGCTTGGGTACTGCCCTTACTTGTACAAGCATCCCACTTATGATTAACCCCTCTTGCAAGCATCCGCAACTACAAAAGAAGAATTAAGACAAAGTCTAACCATAGCATTAAACTAGTGGATCCAAATTAGCCCCTTACGAAGCAACGCATAAACTAGGGTTTAAGCTTCTGTCACTCTAGCAACCCATCATCTACTTACTACTTCCCAATGCCTTCCTCTAGGCCCAAATAATGGTGAAGTGTTATGTAGTAGACGTTCACATAACACCACTAGAGGAAAAAAACATACAACATATCAAATTACCGAACGAATACCAAATTCACATGACTACTATTAGCATGACTTATCCCATGTCCTCAGGAACCAAAGTAACTACTCACAAAGCACAATCATATTTATGACCAGAGAGATAATGAGTAGCATCAAGGATCTGAACACAAACTCTTCCACTAAGTAATCCAACTAGCATCAACTACAAGGAGTAATTAACACTACTAGCAACCTTACAAGTACCAATCGGAGTCGCGAGACGGAGATTGGTTACAAGAGATGAACTAGGGTTTGGGGATGAGATGGTGCTGATGAAGATGTTGATGGTGACGAGTCCCCTCCGATGAGAGGAGTGTTGGTGATGACGAAGGTGACGATTTCCTCCTCCGGGAAGGAAGTTTCCCCGGCAGGATCATCCTGCCGGAGCTCTAGATTGGTTTTGCTCAAGTTCCGCCTCGTGGCGGCAGCGAATCCACGAAAAATATTCTCCTTGATTTTTTTCCAGACCAAACCATTCATATAGCAGAAGAGGTGGGCAAGTGGTCCAGCAGGCTGCCCACAAGCCCTCATGGCGCAGCCTGGGGGTGGCCGAGCCGTGCAGGCTTGTGGCCAACCCCTGGCGCCCCTATGGCGCTTCTTCGGCCCAGTATTTTTTTATAAATCACGAAAAAATCCTCGTTGATTTTTACGGCGTTTGGAGTTGCCCATAATAGGTATCTCAACTTTGCTCCACTTTCAGACCAGAATTCCAGCTGTCGGCATACTCCCTCTTCATGTAAACCTTGCAAAATAAGAGAGAAAAGGCATAAGAATTGTACCGTGAAGTGAAATAACAGCCCAAGAAGCTATAAATATGAACATGACAACATGATGCAAAATGGACGTATCATGCGGCACTAGAGAGGTTAGCAATGGTGGAAGGTGAAAGTGCATCTATACCATGGACTCACATTAGTCGTGAAGAACTCACATACTTGTTGCGGAAGTTTTTATTAGTAATCGAAACAAAGTGCTAAACGCATACTCCTAGGGGAAGGGTTGGTAGGTGTTAACCATCGCGCAATCCCAACCTCAACACAAAGGATGACAATCAATAGATCAATTATGCTCCGACTTCTGAACATAGCGGTTCACCATACGTGCATGCTACGGGAATCACTAACTTCAACACAAGTATTTCTATATTCACAACACCCTACTAACATATCTCTTAATATTACCAAATCCACGTCTCCAAACTAATTGAGAGGAATCAAGACTTCTCTTTCTACTCAATGCACATGAAGGTGGAGGTTTTTGTATTCTCTTTGGGTACGTATCACCTTTGGGCTACTTTCATAGCATAAGCCAACTACCAAGTCACGCACCGCCATGCTCTAAAAGATCTAAGTGAAGCACATAGAGCAAAATTATCTAGCTCAAAATATATAAGTGAAGCACGATGAGCATTCTAGCAAAATAACGATGAGTGCATGTGTCGCTCAAAAGGTGTGAAGCAAGGATGATTGTGACACAACAAAAAGAAAAGACTCCTACGATACAAGACGCTCCAAGCAAAATTCATATCATGTGGTGAATAAAAATATAGCTCCAAGTAAATGTTACCGATGGATTGAAGACGAAAGAGGGGATGCCTTCCCGGGGCATCCCCAAGATTATGCTTTTTGGTGTCCTTGAATTTGGCTTGGGATGCCTTGGGCATCCCCAAGCTTGAGCTCTTTCCACTCCTTATCTCTTTGTCCATGAGAACATCACCCAAAACTTGAAAACTTCACAACACAAAACGTAAACAGAAACTCGTGATATCATTAGCACAAGAAAACAAACTACCACCCTTTTAGGTACTTTAGCAATCTTGATTTCTATTTGTATTGGTGTCTGGCTACTGTATTCTCACTTTTCCATGGCTAGTACCCCCTGATACTATCCATAGTTTCATCAAAACAAGCAACCAACTCAACAAAAACAGAATCTGTCAAAAACAGACCAGTCTGTAGAAATCTGTATACTTCGTATACTTCTGGTACCTCAAAAATTCTAAAAAATTACGACTGCCTGGGAAAAAGTCATATCAACCAGCAGCAAAACGAATCAACTCAAACGCTCTTTCTGAATAAAAATGAAAAATCATCTCGTGAGCGAAAAGTTTCTGTCTTTTTCCAGTAGGATCAAACAACCATCACCGAGACTAGTCATAAAGGTTTTGCTCAGCTCAAACACAAAAAGAAACACAAAAGACACAATCATAACATAATTATGATGGTGTGGACGCAACAAAACAGAAAGAAAAAGATAAATTCATTGGATTGCCTCCCAACAAGCGCTATTGTTTAACGCCCTTAGCTAGGCATAAAAGCGATAGAATCACGTATCGTCATCTTTGGTGCTCAAACCATAAGTAGCCCTCGTCATGGATTCATAAGGCAATCTTATTTTATTTCTAGGAAAGTGCTCCATGCCCTTCTTTAATGGGAATTGAAATCTAATATTCCCTTCCTTCATATCGATGATAGCACCGATAGTCCTTAGGAAAGGTCTACCAAGAATAATAGGGCGTGTAGGATTGCAATCAATGTCAAGCACAATGAAATCCACGGGTACATAGTTCCTATTTGCAAAAATAAGAACATCATTGATCCTTCCCATGGGTTTCTTGACAGTAGAATCCGCAAGATGCAAATTAAGAGAACACTCTTCAATCTCATTAAAACCCAGAACATCACATAAAGAGTTTGGAATCGCGGAAACACTAGCACCCGACTCACACAAAGCATTGCATTCATAGTTTTGATTTTTATTTTGATAATAGGTTCCCACTCATAATGAGGCTTTCTAGGTATAGAGACTTCCAATTCAAGTTTCTCTTCAAGAGATTTTATCATAGCTTCGACGATATGATCGGTAAAGGCCTTGTTTTGGCTATAAGCGTGTGGAGAGTTTAGCATGGATTGCATCAAGGAAATGCATTCAATCAAGGAGCAACTATCATAATTGAATTCCTTGAAGTCCAAAGTAGTAATTTCATTACTACTCCAAGTTTTAATGTCTTCTACTCCACTTTCAATGCTTTTAGCATCAAGATAGATGGACTCCGAACCATTGGGGCGTTTTTCAACCAAAGTGCATTCATATCCAGCCCCATCATCATTAGGTTTGACACAAGAAAACAAAGATTCAATGGGAATCACACCAAGCACTTTAAGATCTTCATGATTCTTATCACGAGAACACGCCTTTTTAAGCCATTCATGTCTAGCACGAATTTGGGCGGTTCTTTCTTTGCTCTCACTCATGGAAACACGCATAGCTTTCAAAGTTTCATCCATATTGATCTTGGGAGGAGCACATCTAACTTCCAAAGCATAAATATCACTAGACATTCTATCAACGCTCTTAGCCAAATTGTCAATTTTGAGTAGTTTTTCCTCTATGGACGCATTGAAAATCTTTTGCGAGTTGATAAAATCTTTGATATTACTCTCTAGATTAGAGGGTAATCTATTGTAATTTCCATGAGTATTGTTGTAGGAGTTGCCAAAGTTATTAGAGGAGTTACTAGGAAAAGCCTAGGAACATAGTTTCCTCTAAAAGCATTGTTGTTGCCAAAATTATTCCTACCAAAGAAATTAACGTCCAAACTAGCGTTGCTACTCTCGATCAAGGAAGACAAGGGCATATCATTAGGATCTAAAGGAGCACTTTGTGACAGCCCGATGCCGACGTTCCAGAAGATCCCCCCCCCTTTATTTCGTTTTTGTCGTGTGTCTAATTTTATTTTTCGCATCATCCGCATTGCATCGGCATCTCCGTTGCCGCCAGTTTTTGAACTTGCATCCGTTGTTAGTTTCCGGTTCTCGTCGTTGTCCGTTCTGAGCCCGACCGCACACGCACGCGCCCGCGGCATCGTCAAATCTTGTTTTTAAAAGTGTGCATAAAACTTTCTCTGATTGGGTTGAGATTTTACGTGCGGTCTTATTTTAATATAGCTAGGCCGCCTATCAAGTTTCGTCGCAATCGGAGTCCGTCTGGTACCCGAACGGTCGACCGTCGCGGCACCGTAGTCGGTCTACCGTCGGACGGTTATCGGTGTTTTCAAATCGCGTTGTCGTGCCGCCCGTTTTCCCTCTCGTCTCCGGATAACTACACTACGTGGCCACTTAACCGTTCCCGCGTTCGGAATTATCCGATTTCAACCGCACGGTTGGATCCAGAACGAAATTCCGGTAAAACCTAGCCCCCCCTTTTTTGTCTATAAATAGACCCCCTCCTATTTTTTTAGGCAGCCAATCCCCTCTCTCCTCGAAATCTGTGCCAGCCACTCCCACCTTCTGATCCTCCTCATCCTCCAAATCCGATCTGGACAATCTGGACCGTCGGATCGGAGATCCAACGGACCAGATCCACCCAAGCCCGAGATATTCCTCCTCCTCAGCTCCTGCCCTAGCTCCTCTCCAGCTCGAGCCAAGCCCCCCGCAGCCGGTCGCCGGACCCCGCCGCCAGCCGGTCGCCGCCCCCTGCCCGCCGAAGTGGCCCTGTCGCCTCCTGGATCCAGCTCCGGCAGCTCCCCCGACCGGCTCCTGCCCAGCTTCTGTGGAGGAGATCTCCCCTCGTCGCGCCGCCTGGCCCCTGGTGCATCGGGACGACGCAGAACCCCTAGGCAGCGCTCGCCTCTTCTTCCGCTCACCAGCCGTGGCGTTGACCCGCGCTCAGCCTCCCCCCGATCCGCCAGCCTCAACCGGCCAGCTGGACCCTGCGTCGCCACGGCCTAGTCCCGCTTCGCCCGTGTGGGCCTCGCCCCGGCCTGCCTCGACCTCCAGTGCCTCCTCTCGCCTGAGTAGGCCAACCCCAGCGAGACCCACCTCCCTCAGCCCCCTCCAGGCCACGAGGTGAGCACCGAGACCTATCCGGCGCGCGTGGCGTGTGTTAGCAATGATGCGCCCCCTGTTAGGCCCGTTAGTCAATTAGGAATTTTCAGAATTAATAGATTCCAAAAAATAAACATATTTTAAATCGCCCGTAGTTTAATAACCGTAAGTCGGATCGCAATGTGTAGCATATGGTTTTTGTGTAGTTTTGCGCATAGATTACGAATTTATAACTTGCATATTTGTTTGAGGTAGTTTGACATGCCGAATGCATAGTTTTACGTGTTGTTCCAATAGGTTTCGTCCCGTATTATTTTCTCGTACGTGTCCGGATTGGCGTAGATAGAATGTTCATGTTTTAGGAACCCCTTTGCCATGTATTTTAGAGTAGCCGTTGGTATTTTTGCGTGTAGGGGTTTGTCGCTAGTTTATTTTCCGTGTTTAGGACATAATCCCGCATATACGTGTGGCGTTGTTTTCATGTTGCAACCCCTCATGTTATATATGTTTTCGGGGTAGAAAAATCCATAGGATTTATCTATCTAATTATTTTTAGCTTTTGAGGAAGTTAGTACGCGTGATATTTTTCCATGTTGCCCTCTTGTCTATTTTGTGTGGTTTAGTCCATGCTTCGTTTGAAGGAGTTGTCAACTAGAGATATGGCCTTGGATGTTTAGTCTAGCCCCAGGTAATTTTGGTTGCAATAGAAAACCATGTTTAGGTGTGGTTTGGTTGTTCTTTACTTGCTAGGAAATAGTGATGTATTTGAGATGCTGAAATATTTTTAAGTCTGAATCTGTTTTATTTTGTTGTTGTGTTGTCTTGCTTCTATCTTGTGATTTGTAGCTCTTTTGAGGTTGGTGCAATGGAATTAGTTGTAGACTTTGAGATTCTCTAGCATGTTGTGAATTTTCATGCCGTTTGAAATCCTGTAGCTTATGGTTTTGCTGCTGTCAATATGCCTTCAGATCAAAAACTGCAGTTTCATAAACTGTTATTTTCACAAAGTCTGAAACTGTGTGTGAGAAGCCATTCTGTGACTTCTTTTCCTAGTGATCCATACTTCCATGCTAGTTGTTGTTAGTTTTATATTGTAGTACTTCTTCCCCTCTATCGTGTCATGCCTTGATTGACCTTATTGGAATTGTGTAGCTCATAGTTGTGGGGTGTAGAAAATGCTATGTGGCTGATTTTGGCACATTGTAGTGTTATCTTGTTTAGCTCGTAGATTTGGAACCGTTGCTCCGTTTTGATCGTGTCCTATATGAAATTTGCTTACAATCTCGTGTAGTTTCTTATTATCTTGCTGGTTGTGTGTTTTGAAGTGTTGTGTAAACCATTTGCACACATTGTTGCATTCATGCCATCATATCTTGCGGTGTCCGTATCTTTTGATCCGTAGCTCCGTTGGAGATGTTCTCTATGTGTAAATTGCTTGTAACGATGCGTAGAATCACGTGAACCTATTTGTTTTGCTGTTTAACAACTAATTAAATGTGTTAGCTCAGATCTGGACAGAATTATAAATTAACATGTGAGGTCGCCTCGGAGGTGCTATATGTCATTTCCGACCTCATTTAAAATGCCTAGATAGGTAGTTTAATTACGCTTGACCTCTTGGCATGTGTAACCACATTTAATATTGCAGTGTACCTAATCGAGATAAAACTAAATAACTCGTATGTGGAGTTTCGTCAATATGCAAGTCGTTGCATATTGAACTTCACTTAATGTGTAGTGTTTGAGTGTTGTGAATAGCCATGCCGTGTCGTGCATATATTCAGCTGCTCATGCATCATTTGTGTTGTGCATCGTGTGATGAAATTCGTGTGTTGATGCTTGTTTCCGGTTTCCTCCGTCTCGATAGAGTTCCGCAAGTGTGTCGGATGTGAGGACCCGTTCGACTACATCGGTTCGTCTGCTTCACGGAGGCATTCTTCTTCCAAGCGGGATCTCAGGCAAGATGACCATTTCCCCAGATACCATTACTATCATTGCCATGCTAGTTTTACCGTTTCTATCGTTATGTATCGTTGCCTACCACATGTTAAATATCAGCCTCTCAACAATGCCATGAAAAACCTTCGACATGTTCACAACCTAGCAAACCACTGATTGGCTATGTTACCGCTTTCTTATCCATGTGTTAGCGTTGCTAGTTGTAGGTGCAGTTGCTTCCATGTGATAACATGGGTTCCTTGTTATATCACCCTATTAAAGGCTATTTAATTTAATGCACCTATAGACTTGGTAAAAGGTGGAAGGCTCGGCCTTTCTAGCCTGGTGTTTTGTTCCACCTTTGCCCCCTTAGTTTCGGCTACCGGTGTTATGTTCCATAATTGAGCGCTCCTAACACGATCGGGGTTGTTATGGGGACCCCCTTGATAATTCGTTTTAGATTAAAGCTGGTCTGGCAAGGCCCAACATTGGTACTACATTTGCCCAACATGATAATTTTGATAATACTGAAATGCATAGGGAGTTAGCGCTACCCGAGGAGTAATTCTACATAATACAGGGAGGGCCAGTGCTGATGGTGCTGGTCCAAAACAGAGGAGCTTACTAACGCTACCCGGGGCAACTCTGCGTCTGGCATGGTAACCATCGCTCACCTGTCGTGTTCTGAGAACGAGATACGTGGCTCCTATCGGGATCGTCGACACGTCGGGCGACCTTGCTGGATTAGTTTTACCTTTGACGAAATATCTTGTGCATCAGGATTCCGATGATGCTTTGGGTAATCTCAGAGTTGAGGTTTTCCACTAAGGAATCCGACGAGATCGCGAGTGTCGTGATCGAGGATTTCTATGCGGCTTGTCGTAATTTGTGATGGACTAGCTGGAGCACCCCTGCAGGGTTAAATCTTTCGGAAAGCCGTGGTCGCGGTTATGTGGCAACGTGGAAACTTTGTTTAACACTGGTTCTAGATAACTTGAAGATAACTTAAATAAACTTTTCAACCGTGTGCGTAACTGTGACTGTCTCTTTCGTGAGTTCCTTCTCCGATCGAGGACACGGTGGGGTTATGTTTGACGTAGGAAGGTGCTCAGGATCATTCATTTGATCGTCAGTAGTTCATGTCTGTTATGCGTAGATCTTCCCCCTCTTATTTCTTGTACTCGTAAGTTTAGCCACCAAATATATGCTTAGCCGCTGCTGCAACCTCACCACTTAACCATACCTCACCCATAAAGATTTGCTAGTCTTGATACCTCTGGAAATGAGATTGTTCAGTCCCCTCTGGCTCACAGATTACTACAACACCAGTTGCAGGTACAGGTAAAGTTATTTGACGCAAGCGCATTGGTTGTTCATTTGGAGTTGCTTCTTCTTCTTCTTCTTCATCGATCTAGGATGGGTTCCAGGCCGGCAGCCTCGGATAGCAAGGATGGACGTCATTCTTATTTACTCATTTGTTTTCGTCCATAGTCGGACCCTGCTCTTCTTCTTGATGATTATGTATTGTACAACTGTGACTCTAATGTGGCTTGTGGCGAGTGTAAGCAATTTAATATATATAACTCTTCTTTTTTGTACATTGACTTGTAACGATATCCATTCTTGCGACACGACGAGATGCGCTTCTATCCTTGACGAGGCCCTCGTGCCAAATTGAGGATAGGGTCGCATCTTGGTCGTATCAGAGCAGTACCGACCTAGGAGCCCCCTTGATTGATCGAACTTGGCCGAGTCGAGTCTAGTGAAAAATGCTTTGAATCTAGTTATATATCGGAGAGTAGGATTCTTTTTTCTCCTCTTCTATGCTCTGGTGAGGATTCTTGACGTAATAATTTCAATTCTACTCCTCTTCTCACTCAAAAAAAATTAGGATCACGCGGATATTTTTGGAATCTATATGATGCCGATGTGACGGAGTTCTATCTTGGTGCCTCCTGTCTGACTTGATTTCTTCCAGGGAGTTGAGCTCCAGGGGATTCTCGAGCACATCGTTATCATTTAGGTTTCTTAGTATCTCAGAACGAAGGATGTTCGTAATTGCTTCAATACTAGTAGTGGCGAGATAACTCCGATGTCCCCAGTACTGGTGCAGATTGTTCGGGAGTACTGCCATACTTTGTATCGTTGTGATCACGAGGGTCTGTAGTAGATGAAGGTCCGATATTCTGGTCGTGTGTTGACGGATGTGATACATTGTACGGGTTAGTATAGGAGTTGTGTGAATATTACTCCTTGTATCCGTGTACCAGATTGCATGACCAGAAATTTCGGGAATTCTTAGGTGGGAATTCAAGTAGTTATTTATAGAACAATCTTCCAACAAATGCATGATGTTAGGTTGGGGTTCGACATGTAGTGGATTCGTTTGTTGACGGTCGTCTTACAGCCGTTCTCGTTGTGCCTTAAAGGGTCCTTGTAGCTTGCTACGACTCGGGGACGCTTCGTATGTCGTGTGCACTGCCTTGCACTTGATGCCTACGGTAAGGTTCGAGCCCGTGCGATCCTGTCCACGAAAATATCGAACGGAAATCTCTCTCATGAGTTTGTTCTGGCTTGTTTTGTAAGCCTCATCCTTTGTTTTGTTGAATATGGTAATTCGAGTTGCTTCGATGTCAAATGGTGATTTCATATCCATCCAAGAGTTGTTCTCGTATTTCTTTGGGAATGCTCATTAATTCTTTTGCTCAAATCAGTCGCCTTGTCAATTCTTGTCAACCAGAGTCGTCATGTTAATTCTTTTCAACCGGTGTGCTTCTCTTCAAGTGAACTCAATCCTCTCCAATTTCGCAAGATCATTCTCTCATTTTATTCCGGAGTTCATCTCATCTGTCCCAAGTTGTCTTTGTTTTTTCCCGCTGTCGTGGGAATAAGTATGACAGTAGATGTGTAGGGTACGAAAGGATGGGCAGAGCCTTAGCTACAGCGAGGTTGTATGAGTTCAGGCCCCTCTGCCGTGGAGGTAAAAGCCCTACGTCTCAGTGCTCTTGGGAGCTTAGTGTCGAGTGGAATATAGGATTACAGTAAATGCCAACCCCTGCACCAGTGGGGAAGGGCGGCTTATATAGAGTGCGCTGCCCTTCACAACGGCCCGGTGGACAGGAGTGGAGTAGTGGCAAATAAATGCCTACGTTACAGGTAACGTATGCCTTAAATGCTAATAATGGTGTATGAAAACGTATGACCGTTGCCCTCCTGGGAGGTTACGATGTACAGAGTGGAATTCAGTCGGTATGATAAATATGCTCTGAATGCTCGTCGCCGACTGGATGATGGGGGGTCCTTAGTTCAGTCGGAAATGTCTAAGGGCCTTGCCCTCTATGAAGGGTAGTCCTTGGGTAGGACCTATAGGGCAGGCCTATGACCCTACCCTGGGACTATAACCCCATCATTAGTCCCCGAATGGATCGGGGTTTGAACGACGAAGTGGTGCCTGGAGTACGGATCCGACTGGTATGGATGTGACTTTGGCGTTATTTGCCTCGATCCATTTTATCCTTTCGACCAGTGATCCGAGTGAATATACCTGTGAAACGAACCGTCAGGGACCGAGTGCTTCCGCGGAATCTTTCGATGTGATCGGTCAAACTGACAGCGGCGGATTTTCTCGGATCTTCAAATTTCGGTTGTCGCGCGCTCAGCGGGGATGTCGACATCGTCATCGAGTAGTTTATGCCGCCTCGATTACCGCGCCTTTATCTTCTCCACTAATATCGCAGCAGCCGGTCGGGGGATAAGATTTCGGAGCCACCTGTTAGTGACCCAGTCGGAACCTTATTTAAGCCTCTCTGGCGGGGGTTTCTTGTTGAGCTGGCCTTGTTACTCGCGCTCGCCTCTCTTCTCCCGTAGCTCCCTGCGCGTTCCAAGCCTCCTCCTTCCTCTCCTCCTCTGCAGATCTGCTGCCTTCACCATGACGAAGGGGCAGACGAGCAAGCTTGAGTCGCGGAAGAAGAAGAAGAAGGTGGCGGCTCCTGCTCAGCGGCGACAGCGGGCACTACCGGCGGGTTGGATCCAGGGGGATTTCCTCCCCTCCACGGTGATGGCGGATGACCTACTGGAGCTGGTGGAGCAAGGCATGATTGCCAACAAGTCGTGGAGGCTGCCGGCGGAGGGCGAGACGGAACCGGCGCTGCAGGAGGGAGAGCGCGTCTTGCTGCTCAGCCACGGGTACAGGGGCTTCTCCTTGCCTCTCCACCCCTTCTTTAGAGGTATTACGAATCACTTCGGGGCGCAGCTCCATCATTTTCCCCCCAACACGATAGCCCATCTCGCCGCATTCGTCACTCTGTGCGAGTGCTTTATTGGATGTCCCCCCCCCCATTGGGGGCTCTTCAAGTACATCTTCTCCGCTAGGTCTCAGACTGTCAAAAAGCTTAGCCAGTCGGACGATAAAACCCATCTCCTCCAGCTCTGCAGGGGCTTAGGTTTCCAAAAGAAAACAAAGAGTAGCTACCACCCTCTCCAGCTGTCCGAGTCAGTTAGGAACTAGCAGTCGACCTGGTTCTACTGCCAGGACATAGCTTGTCTGAATGTCACGACTGGGTTGCCGCCCTTTAGCCTAGACCGTCCGGCCCCTCCCAGGCATCTTGCGCTCTCAAAGTTGGAAAAGATCCAGATCCATCCTCTGGTCGACGCGCTGATAGCTATCGTCCGCAAGGGAGTCACCGGCACAGATTTGTTGCAGACTTTTTTGGGTCGGCGCATCCAGCTGCTGCAAGCCCGACACCACGCCATGTGGCACTACGTGGGGCCCGAGGATTCCACTCGGACTCATCCAGAGTGCATGACCGGGGAGACCGTGACAGCGTGGGTTCGCGGCATTACAGGCGCATGTGACAACCCCCAAGGAGCCCGACGAGTGAGGCCCTTCCGCGCCGACAATCCTCCTCCGAATGAGGTGAGTGCGTCTTCTCGAGTGCCTTCAATCTTCTTAGATCTATCGCTTTTCTTTTGTCGCCGCCTGGTGTCTGACGTTGTCGACTGTATTTTGTGCAGGAGTGGACCAACTGGCACTCTCCCGTCTCGAACGGGAATCCCGCTGAGGAAGAGGAGGGCAGCCAGGAGGGCAGCGTGGATAGCGCCGAGTACGTCTCCGACAGTGGGGAAATGGAGGAGGAGTCTGGAGAGGAGGAGGGCGAGGTTGGGGAGCAGAGCTCGCCAGCTCCACCATCAAAGCCTCGAACTAAGCGTTGTCACGAACCCGCGGCTCCGTCGGCTCCTCCAGCAGCTCCGAGTGCTCCGCCTGCTTCTCCCGTGGCGCCGAGTGCTCCGCCAGCTCCTCCCGTGGCTCCGAGTGCTCGGAGCGTGAAGAGGACCATGGACCCTGCTGCCAAGCCCACGGACCAACCATCCAAGGTGTTCAAACCGAGTGGGTCCAAGCCTCGGAAAGCTTTGCCTCGGATGAGGATCGTTGTTCCAGTTGCCTCAGCGTAAGTGTCTTGTTGTCCCATCTTCTTTCAGTATTCGATTGAACTCATGCTTATCGGTCGAGTGGATTTTACTCGACAGAGCTGCTACCTCCGCCACCTCTCTGCCGCGCTAGGACGATGATCCCATGGATACGGATAACGCTGCCACATCCCAGCAAGCTACGTTGTGACGACTCCGAGAGTTTGCATTATTGTTTCGCGAGTGCTGCCTTTAATCTTGCCCTTTTTCCGTAACCTCATGTTGTTCAGTCGGGCTTCCTTCGGAGGTGATTCATCTAGAGGAGGACGGCCAAAGGGGATCAGGGCCAACTTTGGCGCCTGTCCTTGAGGTTGTTCCATCTGCTGCTGCTCCCACCACGGACGCGCCGCCGACCGAGACGATGCCGTCGACTGAGGCGGTGCCCCTCGCGGCGGAACCGACTGGATCGGGACTTGGGATGCCCAAGGAGTAATCTGTCGTGCCAGGTTCGTCGACCATCCAGTACGACGCCCGACACCTCCCGGAAGATCAAGTGGGAGCCGCCAAGGAGGCCATGGTGCAAGTGGAGTTGATGGTGGGTGATACCAAGGGAGCGTACGACTCCATCGCGTCTTTGTACAAGAGAAGCTTGGAGCTCCGGGACGATATCCGAGTAAGTGCGCTAGTAAGTGTTTACTTTCCTCTTGTAACCCACTGGGGGTTTAAGTGATATACTCGGATACAGTAGGATTATTTTGCAGCGGGTTCACTCCGAGTGAACCCAGTGGGTGTAGTCCCCGAGACTTCTGTCGAGTGCTTGCACCGGCAGTTGTCTTTATATGCATTTTCAGTTATCTGAGCAGATCAGAGCTGGTTTGGCCGAATATTACCAGTGGGGGGACTCGGAGTGCATCCAGTGGATGTAGTCCCCGAGAGTAGTGTTACTCAGGTCGGGTAATAGCATTCTCGTAGATTTGTCTGTTTGTCATGTAGCTCAATAGGGCCTGCCTGTTCGAGCTTCATGCCACTGGGGTCACTCTTAGTGAACCCACTGGGCGTAGTCCCCGAGACCGCTGTCGAGTGCTTGCATCGGCAGGGGTCTGAAGAACTTTGAGCTTTGTTTGTTTTCCTTGTTGAATGTGTCTGAGCTACCCTTTGCGCTGATTTGGCAGAAGACTTGCGAAATGGGATCCGCGTACAATACTCTGAAGGCTGAAAAGGTTCAGCTTGCTGCAGAATTGGAGGCGGCTGTGAATGACTTGGCTGGTGTGAAGGGGGCTCTTGCTGACCGAGAGAAGTCTTTGGAGGAGTCCCGGGAGAACAACAAGGCATTGGTGGCCGAAATTGAGAAAATGGGCAAGCAAAGAACTGAACTAATGGGTCAGATGAAGGTGATGTACCATCGATGCATTTCGCAGGAGAAGTATGTCAACGACTGGGCAAGTAAGATGATTGCACTGCTCGGTGGTAAGATTTTTGCCGAGTGCTTCTTGACTTTGTAATTCATTCTGCTCTTCTTTTCTTTGCAGATTTTTGTCTGGACGTTGAGGCTGAAGCAGCCGACATTGAACGGTCGGTTCCGGACGTTCCACTCGACGACGAAGCCAATCGGGACATGCTCCGAGCACATATTCGCCTTGGCAGAGTGGGACCTTTCATCGGCCGTCTGAGAGAAGTCATCGGCCGGATCGACAAGGAGCTGTGGCCCGAAGACGATTCCCGACAGGAAATAGAAAGGTTGATGACTCGGCTGGAGGACGTCCCGAACAGAGTGCGGGCATGGAAGAAGTCTGCCGCTCGTTGTGGTGCGGACGTAGCGCTATCGCTGGTCCGAGTGCACTGCAAGGAAGCTCGCGAAGAAAAGCTGAAGGCGTTGCAGGTCGCCAACACCAAGAAGCTTCGATTCGAAGGTTTCATGGAGACCTTCCTCGAGACAGCCACTCGTATCGCGGACGGGATCGACCTTGAGACCTTTGTGGAGCCTGCCAGTCCCGGTGCCATTCCTGATGACGCTTGAAAAACTTTACCTCGGTATGCCGAGTGGTATCTGTATCAAACTTGGGCCACTGCTGTTGGCCGTCACATTCGTGGTTCGGTGTGGATAAGCTTGATCCACACCGAGCCGACTATCGTAGATCCAACTTTGAATTCGAATCGAATATTTTGCTCTTCTTTCGCCAAGTTTATTTTCTGACACTATTTTGGCTCGTGGTTTTTGTTTGGCGTTTCTTGGTGAAGCCAATGGAAAACATGCGGAGCATGTAATTGTCAGTTGTCTTCACATCGACATGAGCCTCAATGAGGGTCTGCTAAGCCTCCGAGTGGATCTCGAGGATACACTCGAAGGAAGCTTTTTACTTAGGCGATTCTGGATCGCAGCCAAGTCCCCGAGTGTGGCATCTCGTGCACACTCGGAGTGAGTTGATACTCACGTAGTTGTCAGTTGTCTTCACATCCACATGAGCCTCAATGAGGGTCTGCTAAGCCTCCGAGTGGATCTCGAGGATACACTCGAAGGAAGCTTTTTTACTTAGGCGATTCTGGATCGCAACTAAGTCCCCGAGTGCAGCATCTCGTGTGCACTCGGAGTGAGTTGATACTCATGTAGTTGTCAATTGTCTTCACATCCACATGAGCCTCAATGAGGGTCTGCTAAGCCTCCGAGTGGATCTCGAGGATACACTCGAAGGAAGCTTTTTACTTAGGCGATTCTGGATCGCAGCTAAGTCTCCGAGTGCGGCTTTTAGTGCCCACTCGGAGCGAGTTTTGTACTTAGGCAATTCTGAATCGCAGCTAAGTCCCTGAGTGCGGCTTTTGGTGCGCACTCGGAGCGAGTTTTGTACTTAGGCGATTCTGAATCGCAGCTAAATCCCCGAGTACGACTTTTAGTGCACACTCGGAGAGAGTTTTTTACTTAGGCAACTCTGGGTTGCAGCTAAGTCCCCGAGTGCGGCTGTTAGCGCACACTCGGAGAGAGTTTTTTACTTAGGAGACTCTGGGTTGCAGCTAAGTCCCCGAGTGCGGCTGTTAGCGCACAATCGGAGAGAGTTTTGTACTTAGGCGATTCTGAATCGCAGCTAAGTCCCCGAGTGCGACTTTTAGTGCACACTCGGAGAGAGTTTTTTACTTAGGCGACTCTGGGTCATAGCTAAGTCCCCGAGTGCGGCTGTTAGCGCACATTCGGAGAGAGTTTTTTACTTAGGCGACTCTGGGTCGCAGCTAAGTCCCCGAGTGCGGCTGTTAGCACACACTCGGAGAGAGTTTTTTACTTAGGCGACTCTGGGTCACAGCTAAGTCCCCGAGTGCGGCTGTTAGCGCACACTCGGAGAGAGTTTTTTACTTAGGCGACTCTGGGTCGCAGCTAAGTCCCCGAGTGCGGCTGTTAGCGCACACTCGGAGAGATTTTTTTAGTAAGGCGACTCTGGGTCGCAGCTAAGTCCTCGAGTGCGGCTGTTAGCGCACACTTGGAGAGAGTTTTTTAGACCGGAGTCTGCAAACGTGGACGAATTTTGGACGTGCAAAAAATCAGTCTGCTTTGTATTACTTCAATGATATTTGTTCTATACATTGCCTCCGTCGGCGGTCACGTGTAGAAGCGCTTCAGGAGATCTCCGTTCCATGCTCGCGGCTCGTCCGTTTCCCTGTCGAGGTTGTAGAGTCGATATGCTCTGTTGTTCAGCACCTTAGAGATGATGAATGGTCCTTCCCAGGCGGGAGCCAACTTGTGAGGCCTCTGCTGGTCCACTCGGAGCACCAGGTCACCTGCTTGGAATGTGCGACTCCTGACGTGCCGCGCGTGAAAACGCCGAAGATCGTGTTGATAAATTGTTCAGCGAGTCAGTGCCATCTCGCGCTCCTCTTCTAGTAGATCCACTCCGTCTTGCTTGGCGTGCTCCGCTTCGGCTTCGGAGAAGAGTTCGACTCGTGGAGAGTTGTGAAGCAAGTCACTCGGAAGGACTGCCTCTGCTCCATAAACGAGGAAGAATGGGGATCGCCCTGTAGATCTATTCGGAGTTGTGCGGAGGCCCCACAACACCGAAGGCAGCTCGGTGACCCATGCGCCGGCGGCATGTCCAACTTCTCGCAGGAGTCGAGGCTTCAACCCTTGAAGAATAAGTCCGTTCGCCCGCTCTGCTTGCCCGTTGGTTTGAGGGTGCGCCATAGATGCAAAATCCACTCAGATACCTGGCCTGTGCAAAAACCTTTGAATCTGTCCGAGTCAAAGTTTGTGTCATTGTCAGTGATTATGTTATGCGGGACTCCGAATCTGGAGATGATGTCTCTGACAAATTTGATGGCCGTAAGGGCGTCGAGCTTCTTGATGGGCTTGGCTTCAATCCACTTGGTGAACTTGTCGACTGCCACCAACAGATGAGTGAATCCCCCTTGGCCAGTTCTGAATGGATCGACTGTATCTAATCCCCACACTGCGAACGGCCAAACAAGAGGGATTGTCTTCAGCGCAGAAGTTGGCTTGTGGGAGTTGTTCGAATAGAACTGACAGCCTTCGCATCGGTCGACCATATCCTTTGCCATTTCATTCGCCTGCAACCAGAAGAAGCCAGCTCTGAATGCTTTGGCGATGATTGCTCTTGAGGAGGCATGATGGCCGCAAGTTCACGAGTGAATTTCTTCCAGGATTAACCGTCCCTCCTCAGGAAGATGCATCGCTGAAGGACTCGTGAAACACTTTCCTTGTACAACTGGCCATCAATGACGGTGAAGGACTTCGACCTGCGGACGATCTGCCTGCCTCGCTTGGACTTCATCCTGTGGTAATTCTTGCCTCAGGATGTATGCAATGAACGGCACAGTCCAATCGAGGATGATAGCAAGAATCTCCATGATCAAATCAACCACAGCGGGGACCTTGACTTCAGTCGGATCTGTTGAACTCTTCGGTTGTACCGGTTCCTTTGTAAAAGGATCTTCTTTCACCGAAGGGAGATGTAGGTGCTCGAGGCAGACATCACTCGGGACTGGTCTCCGAGTGGATCCGAGTTTTTCCAACTCATCAGCTGCTTGGTTCTTCAGTCGCGGAACATGGTGAAGTTCCAGACCTTCAAACTTCTTCTCGAGCTTCCTTACTGTGTTGAAGTATGCAGTCATGGTGGGGTTCCTGACATCCCACTCCTTCATCACTTGATTAACCACCAAATCTGAATCGCCATAGACCATCAGGCGACGGACGCCGAGTGTGATGGCCATGTGCAATCCGTAAAGGAGAGCTTCATACTCTGCCTCATTGTTGGAAGAATCGAAATGTATCTGCAACACATAGTTAAGCTTATTGCCTTTTGGCGATATGATCACTACGCCAGCGCCGGAGCCATTCAGCATCTTGGACCCATCGAAGAACATAGTCCAATGAGCCGAGTAGATGTGAGTCGGTTGCTGTTGTTCTACCCATTCTGCTATGAAGTCAGCCAGAGCTTGAGACTTTATAGCCTTCCTGGCTTCAAACTTGATGTCGCAGTATAACATCTCCATAGCCCACTTCGCCACTCGGCCTGATGCGTCTCGATTGTGGAGGATTTTTGACAACGGAGCATCAGAAACGACAGACATCGAGTGGTCTTGGAAATAATGAGCCACCTTCTTTGCAGTCATGTAGATCCCATAAATAAGCTTTTGATAATGGGGATACCTCTGCTTGGAAGGAGTCAGGACTTCGGAGACATAATATACTGGCCGCTGAACCTTGTACGATTTTCCTTCTTCTTCACGTTCGACTGTGAGAACAGTGCTGACGACTTGATTTGTAGCCGCGATGTACAGAAGAAGGGGTTCTTTACTGAGCGGGGCAGTAAGAACCGGCTGGGTGGAAAGCAGGGCTTTGAGGTCGTCGAATGCAATCTGGGCTTCGTCTGTCCACTCGAAAGTATATAATTTCTTCATGAGTCGGTACAGAGGTAACGCCTTCTCGCCGAGTCGAGCGATAAACCTGCTCAAAGCCGCTAGGCAACCTGTGAGCCTTTGAACATCATGTATTCTGACCGGCCGCTCCATTCAGACAATGGTCCCGATCTTTTTGGGGTTGACATAGATTCCTCGTTCAGAAACGAAGAAACCGAGTAACTTTCCGCTGGGAACACCGAATGAACACTTGGCAGGGTTGAGCTTGATATCGTACCTACGAAGGTTGGCGAATGTTTCGGCTAAGTCAGTCAGCAGGTCGGAACTTTTGCATGACTTGACTACGATATCGTCCATATATGCCTCCACATTTCGACTGATCTGGTCAAGGAGGCATTTCTGGATCATGCGCATAAAAGTTGCTACTGCATTCTTCAAACCGAATGGCATAGTGATGTAGCAGAAACACCCGAATGGGGTGATGAAGGCTGTTTTTAATTCATCCGGACCATACAGAAGGATCTGATGATAGCCCGAATAGGCATCAAGGAATGATAAACGCTCGCAACCCGTAGTCGAATCGATAATTTTATCAATGCGGGGGAGCGGGAAATGATCTTTAGGGCAGACCTTATTGAGATGCTTGAAGTTGATGCACATACGGAGGGACTTGTCCTTCTTGGGCACCATGACAACATTGGCGAGCCACTCGGAGTGGTGTACCTCGCGAATGAAGTTGGCTGCCAAAAGTTTAGCCACCTCCTCTCCGATTGCCTTCCTTTTGTGCGCGGCGGACCGACGCAGGCGTTCTCGGACGGGCCGAGCGGTAGGATCCACATGCAGTCGGTGCTCAGCCAACTCCCTGGGTACACCTGGCATGTCAGAGGCTTCCATGCAAAAATGTCCCAGTTCTCACGGAGGAATTGGATGAGCTCGGCTTCCTATTTTGGATCAAGGGTGGTGGAGATGCTCGTCGGGGCGGCGGTGTCGTCCGTCGGGTGGATGCTGACTTTCTTCGTGTCGCCCGCCGACTGGAATGCGGACTCCGAAGCTGGCTTCTTCGAACGTATCAAGTCAGCAGGGTCGGCCGTCTTCTTGTACTCATCCAGCTCGAGGATAGCCATGTGCTGATCGGCAATGCGCGA
The DNA here is from genome assembly GCF_904849725.1 of Hordeum vulgare subsp. vulgare. NCBI lineage: Eukaryota > Viridiplantae > Streptophyta > Magnoliopsida > Poales > Poaceae > Hordeum > Hordeum vulgare. The sequence continues at coordinate 379,430,278 of NC_058520.1, read as the reverse complement.
CCCCTGCTGCAGACACTCTTCGGCCCGCTGCCGATTGGCTGTGATGGTGATCACACCTTTGGGACCCGGCATCTTCAGCTTCAAATACACGTAACATGGATGGGCCATGAAACGTGCATACGCCGGACGGCCCAGAATTGCATGGTATGCACTCTCGAAGTCCACCACCTCGAATGTCAGCTTTTCCTTGCGGAAGTTCTTGTCGGAGCCGAAAACGACGTCCAACGCGATCTGGCCTTGTGACTTGGCCTTTCGTCCTGGGACGACTCCGTGGAACTGCATGCTGCTCTCTCTAAGTTTGGACATCGGAATGCCCATCCCCTTGAGAGTGTCACCGTACATGATGTTCAAGCCGCTGCCGCCATCCATGAGGACTTTGCGCAGTCGGACTCCTTCTACCACCGGGTCGACTACCAGAGCCTGCCTCCCCGGGGTGGGCACATGTGCTGGATGATCCGACTGATCAAAGGTGATCGCAGTCTCAGACCATTTGAGGAACGTGGGGTTGGTCGGGGTGGCCATGTTCACCTCCCTGTTCACCAGCTTCAGTCGACTCTTGCTTTCCACGTCAGCAAAAATCATCAATGTTGCATGGACTTGGGGGAACGGATCCTCCTTATCCTCATCATCCTGCTCGTTGTCCTTTTCACCCGGCTGCCCTTCGCCGAACCCTTGGATCAGGAGGCGACATTGCCGAGTGGTGTGCTTCGAGAATATGGCGTTGCCTTTTTCATCCATCTTCGTGTGGATTGGACATGGATGATCCAGGATGGAGTTCCCAAACAGCTTCTTCTTGGGGGTGTACTGAGCTTTCCCCTTGCCCTTGAACTTGGCATTTGTAACGGCAGCTCCCTCTTCCTGCGGAGTGGACGGAGCTTTCTGCATTTGCTTCCGATTGCTGTTCCCATCTCCGTCGGCGACTGCCTTGTGCTTGCCGCTACGTATGCGGTCCTCTTCTTCGCCATTTGCATGGCGTGCGGCTATCTCCATCATCTTGCTCATGGATATGTCGCCTGTCCGACCGAACTTGAGGTACAGATCTCTGTACCGCACGCCTGCCTTGAATGCGCAGACTGCTTGATGCTCTGTGACGTTCTCCACCGTGTGGTAGAGGGTCGTCCAGTGCTGGATGAAATCGCGAGGGGCTCATTCTGCTTCTGGACGCAGTGCTGGAGCTCCACGAGACCAGCAGGGCGTTTGCACATGCCCTCGAAGGTCCTGATGAACACTCGGGACAGATCTGCCCAGCTGTAGATGCTTGATGGAGCCAACTCATTCAGCCACGCTCGTGCCGAGCCGTCGAGTATCAGGGGGAGATGTTTCATGGCGACATGGTCATCTCCGCCACCGATCTGGACCACCACTCGGTAGTCGTCCAGCCATGTTTCTGGCTTGGATTCTCCTTTGAACTTGCTGATCCCCGTCGCCAATCGGAAGTTGGGAGGGATGTCAGCTGAACGGATGGCCCGACTGAAGCACTCGGGGCCAGAGAGGATGGTCATGCTTCCACTAGGACGGTCTCTATCATGACCATCACGGTGGGCTCGACTCCTGTCGACCTTCCTCTGGGTGATGTACCCTCTTGCGTCGGGCCTTGGATCATACGTGTCACCGACTGAACACCGATCATCATGATGTCGGGGCCCGTAAGGCCCACCCCACGGAGGGGTGCGTGAACGGCGACGATCTTCGGGATTCGTGGAACGGTTGTCCCCTCTGCGTCGCTGATGAGAGTGGGGGTTGTAAACCGACTGATGCGTGTTCACGTGAACAGAACTGTTGTGGATCCAGTTGTGCGACTGGGAGACCGCCGAATTCTGCTGCTATGCCGTGTGCAACAGGGCACGGATCTACTCGATCCCTCTACCAGCCTCCGAATCAGTCGGTTGGAGGGAATCGGCTATCTTGGCAGCGGCAGCCAGGTTGAGGACGGGTGTACGGAACACCTCGACGTTGCTCTGACGAGTGCGTCGACTGGCAGAAAGGTGGTGTTGACGGCGAGCGCCGGACGATTCGCCGACCTCGTGCTCGTTCCGGACAGTCCGGTGGGGACTTTCATGGGAATTTGCCATGAGAACTTCGGCTGCAGGCCCGCGACCCAAGTACTCGGAAGGTAACTCAGTTGGAACTGAGTCCAAGCACTGGGACGGCGGCGCGACCACAACCGACTCGAGGACCGCCACTTGAGAAGACACGTTCTGGCGCGCCTGGGCATGTCGCACCCAACGCTGGAGCCGCGGACGGCGGGACCGCTTGTTGCGGCGCGTGACGGGAGCAAAGGTCGACACCGGGGCCGACTACTGGAGAAGAAGGACGCCGCGGGCACCGGCACGGAAGTGCGTAGCCCCGCGACTGGGGAGCGCCTCGACGTCGAGAGACGCATCCCGAAGCCATGTCAAATCGTCGACGATGAAGGAGAGTGCACTGAAGAGTATCTTCCGACCCATGCATAAATCTCCGCCGGACGACATGATGAAAAGATGAAGCTGCAAACTCGCCGGAAGTCGCTTAGACGCCTGCCCCAAGGTGGGCGCCAACTGTCGTGGCTATAAGTCTGACAGTAGATATTTAGGGTACGAAAGGATGGGCAGAGCCTTAGTTACGGTGAGGTTGTATGAGTTCAGACCCCTCTGCGGTGGAGGTAAAAGCCCTACATCTCAATGCTCTTGGGAGCTTAGTGTCGAGTGGAATATAGGATTACAGTAAATGCCAACCCCTGCACCAGTGGGGAAGGGCGGCTTATATAGAGTGCGCTGCCCTTCACAACGGCCCGGTGGATAGGGGTGGAGTAGTGGCGAATAAATGCCTACGTTACAGGTAACGTATGCCTTAAATGCTAATAATGGTGTATGAAAACGTATGACCGTTGCCCTCCTGGGAGGTTACGATGTACAGAGTGGAATTCAGTCGGTACGATAAATATGCTCCGAATGCTCGTCACCGACTGGATGATGGGGGGTCCTTAGTTCAGTCGGAACTGTCTAAGGGCCTTGCCCTCTATGAAGGGTAGTCCTTGGGTAGGACCTATAGGGAAGGCCTATGACCCTACCTTGGGACTATAACCCCATCACCCGCCCTCCCGCCCTTTTCTTCAGTGATTCAATTCTCATCCAAGTGCCTTTATTTTCAGTGAGGCTTCCGCTATCTCTTCTTCCTTTCGTAACCGGTGATTCATTATGAAGATTCTCAGGAGCTTCATGTTCATCTTTATTCATTCTTGTGGTCTTTTCCGGTGAATTCAACTTAGTTGTCCATGTCATCTTATCCTTTTCATCCTTAAATTCTTTCATGTGTTGGAAATTCTTATCTAGTATTCTGTTGGCATTTATCTCTATTCTATCCGGAGCGTTGAAGTTATCTCAGTAGTTCTTGTTTTTCAATCCTTTCAATTATTTCGAGGTGCTCAACCTCATCAAGATTTCATTGTACCGGTGTAGTATCTTTCTTTGTTAGTAATTGTTCCAACGGTGGTTTCTTTTCAGTGGGCCCATAACCCACAGATTTTTCCCAGGATCTTATTTGTCTCTTCTAATCTTTCCGGAGTTCTCTAATTCTTTTCAACTATGACGTAAGTATGAATTTCATCAGACATATCCCTTCTCCAAGATATATATTAAATCTCATATTTGGCTCAACGTTTCATTCTTCTTTATTCCGGAGTGTCTCAATTATTCTTGGTGGTGTTCTTCTCATCATTCTCTCCATTGGGAATTCGAAGGAGTGTTCCTCATAAGTCTTGCTCCATTTTTATGAAGATTGTCATCTCAGCTTCGTGTTATCCTCTCATTTGTTCCAATCATGAGTAATCCCTTTCTTGCTATCCGGTGAATTTCTGAGTTGTTTTCATTCTCGATCCTCCGAAGGCCATCATTTCAGAAGATTCTTCATTCTCATCTTTCAGCTTTCGTTCTCAAATTCTTCTCAATTGTTGTCTCTTCGTTCGTCTCTCAATTATTCTGGTGTCTTGTTTAAGTTTTCTTCTCTCAGGTGGATCATGATCTCTTCATTCTCATGTGTCTCCATGCTTTCTTGGTATTCCCATTCAAATTGTGAATTTTTACCGGTGCTTCCTTCAATTAGGCTTCAAGTGGTGCTTACCTATCTCTCTCTTCAAGTTTTTTCAAGAATAATAAGTTGTATGCGAAATTTGTTGCTTGTCATCAATTAAACTTGATGAAGGGTAAGCATAACATAATTCTTATTCTTGTTCATAGTATTCTGAATTCTTCTTCCGGAGTGGCTCATGATATCAATTCTTTTCCCATGTGCTTATCTTTCTTTTCCGGAGTTCCAAGTTCTTTTAGTATCTCTTTGTGAGGCTGCATCTAAATCTTGGTAAGGTCATAATCTTATTCTTTTCTACCTTCATATCTTTGCATCATTCATTTGTATACGGAGGTCCTTCATGGTCGTTCATCAAGGTTTTAATCCATTCTCACGAGTTCTTCAATATTCTTGTGATAGTAGTTGTCATTCTTTTACTCTTTCTTGTTCCCAATGATCTACTCTTATTCTCTTGTTCCGGAGGCATTGTGATGTTGCTCTTTTGGGTCAATCATGTTGTTTTATCAAGATCTTGGTGTTCCCTTTTTCTATTTAGTTGTTTGTTATGAATATTGTCTATTTCTCCCTTCTTATCGAATTTTTTGTCCCCTTTTCCTACCGAAGTGCTGCCAAAATTTTCCATGAATTTTGCTTCTTTCTCCTTTCATTCCTCATCGCTTTGCAACCTTCAAGGATCGTTGGTTTCACTCGTTTTTCCAAGAAGCAACTAAGTTTTTACATCTTGTTCTTTCTCATCCTCTCCCCCTTTAATTCTTGGATCTCGGGGCGAGATCCTCTTGAAGTGTAGGAGAGTTGTAACAGCTCGATGCCGACGTTCCAGAAGATTCCCCCCTTTATTCTGTTTTCGTCGTGTGTCTATTTTTATTTGTCGCATCATTCGCATCATCTGCATTGCATCGGCATCTCCGTTGCCGCCAGTTTTCGAACTTGCATACGTTGTTAGTTTCCGGTTCTCGTCGTTGTCCGTTCTGAGCCCGACCGCACACGCACGCGCCCACGGCATCGTCAAATCTTGTTTTTAAAAGTGTGCGTAAAACTTTCTCTGATTGGGTTGAGATTTGACGTGCGGTCTTATTTTAATATAGGTAGGCCGCTTGTCAAGTTTCGTCGCAATCGGAGTCCGTCTGGTACCCGAACAGTCGACCGTAGCGGCACCGTATTCGGTCTACCATCGGACGGTTATCGGTGTTTTCAAATCGCGTTGTCACGCCGCCCGTTTTCCCTCTCGTGTCCGGATAGCTACACTACACGGCCACTTAACCATTCCCGCGTTCGGAATTATCCGATTCCGACCGCGCGATTGGATCCGGCACGAAATTCCGATAAAACCTAGCCCCCCTTATTGTCTATAAATAGACCCCCTCCTATTTTTTAGGCAGCCAACCCCCTCTCTCCTCAAAATCTATATTAGCCACCCCTTCTTCTTCTCCTCCTCATCCTCCAGATCCGATCTCGACAATTTGGACCGTCGGATCGGAGATCCAACGGACCAGATCCACCCAAGCCCGAGATATTCCTCCTCCCGAGCTCCTACCCTAGCTCCTCTCCAGCTCGAGCCAAGCCCCCCCCCCCCCCGCAACCGGTGGTTGCCCCTGCTGGCCGGAGTGTCCCTGCCGCCGCCCGGATCCAGCTCCGGCAGCTCCCCCGACCGGCTCCTGCCCAGCTTCTGTGGAGGAGACCTCCCCTCGTCGCGCCGCCTGGCCCCTGGTGCATCGGGACGGCGCAACACCCCGAGGCAGCGCTTGCCTCTTCTTCTGCTCACCAGCCACGGCGTTGACCCGTGCTCGGCCTCCCCCCGATCCGCCAGCCTCCAGCGGCCAGCTGGACCCCGCGTCGCCCCGGCCCAGTCCCGCTTCGCCCGTGTGGGCCTCGCCCCGGCCTGCCTCGACCTCCAGCGCCTCCTGTCGCCCGAGTGGGCCAACCCCAGCGAGGCCCACCTCCATCGGCCCCCTCCAGGCCACGAGGTGAGCACCGAGACCTATCCCGCGCCCGTGGTGTGTGTTAGCAATGATGCGCCCCCTGTTAGGCCCGTTAGTCAATTAGGAATTTTCGGAATTAATAGATTCCAGAAAATAAACGCATTTTAAATCACCCATAGTTTAATAACGTAAGTCAGATCGCAACGTGTAGCATATGTTTTTTGTAGTTGTGCGCGTAGATTACGAAATTTGTAACTTGCATATTTGTTTGAGGTAGTTTGACGTGCCGAATGCATAGTTCTACGTGTTGTTCCAATAGGTTTCGTCCCGTATTATTTTCTCGTGTGTGTCTGGATTGCCCGAATGTCGTAGATAAAATGTTAATGTTTTAGGAACCCCTTTGCCATGTATTTTAGAGTAGCCATTGGTATTTTTGCGTGTAGGGATTTGCCGCTAGTTTATTTTACGTGTTTAGGACATAATCCCGCATATACGTGTGGCGTTGTTTTCATGTTGCAACCCCTCATGTTATATATGTTTTCGGGGTAGAAAAATCCATAGGATTTATCTGTGCAATTAGTTTAGCTTTTGAGGAAATTAGTGCGCGTGATATTTTGCCATGTTGCGCTCTTGTCTATTTTGTGTGGTTTAATCCGTGCTTCGTTTGAAGGACTTGTCAACTAGAGATATGGCCTTGGATGTTTAGTCTAGCCCCTGGTAATTTTGGTTGCAATAGAAAACCATGATTAGGTGTGGTTTGGTTATTCTTTACTTGCTAGGAAATAGTGATGTATTAGAGATGATGAAATATTTCTAAGTCTGAATCTGTTTTATTTTGTTGATGTCTTATCTTGCTTCTATCTTGTGATCTGTAGCTCTTTTGAGGTTGGTGCAATGGAGTTAGTTGTAGACTTTGGGATTCTCTAGCATGCTGTGAATTTTCATGCCAGTTGAATTCCTATAGCTATGGTTTTTCTGCTGTCAATATGCCTTCAGATCGAAAACCGCAGTTTCATAAACTGTTATTTTCACAAAGTCTGGAACTGTGTGTGAGAAGCCATTTTGTGACTTCTTTTCCTAGTGATCCATGCTTCCATGCTAGTTGTTGTTAGTTGTATATTGTAGTATTTCTTCCCCTCTATCGTTTCATTCCTTGATTGACCTTATTGGAATTGTGTAGCTCATAGTTGTGGGGGTGTAGAAAATGCTATGTGGCTGATTTTGGCAGATTGTAGTGATATCTTGTTCAGCTCGTAGATTTTGAACCGTTGCTCCGTTTTGATCATGTCCTATATGAAACTTGCTTAGAATCTCGTGTGGTTTCTACTTTTCTTGCTGGTTGTGTGTTTTTAAGTGTTGTGGAAACCATTTGCACACATTGTTGCATTCATGCCATCATATCTTGCGGTGTCCATATCTTTTGATCCGTAGCTCCGTTGGAGATGTTCTCTATGTGTAAATTGCTTGTAACGATGTGTAGAATCACGTGCACCTATTTTTTTGCTGTTTAACAACTAATTAAATGTGTTCGCTCAGATCTGGACAGAATTATAAATTAACATGTGAGGTCGCCTCGGAGGTGCTATATGTTATTACTGACCTCATTTAAAATGCCTAGATAGGTAGTTTAATTACGCTTCACCTCTTGCCATGTGCAACCACATTTAATATTGTTGTGTACTTAATCGAGACAGAACTAAATAACTTGTATGTGGAGTTTCGTCAATATGCAACTTGTTGCATATTGAACTTCACTTAATGTGTAGTGTTTGAGTGTAGTGAACTGTCATGCCGTGTCGTGCATATATTCCGTTGCTCATGCATCATTTGTGTTGTGCATGGTGTGATGAATTTTGTGTGTTGATGTTTGTTTCCGGTTTCCTCCGTCTCGATAGAGTTCCGCAAGCGTGTCAGATGTGAGGACCCGTTCGACTACATCGGCTCGTCTGCTTCACGAAGGCATTCTTCTTCCAAGCGGGATCTCACGCAAGATGACCATTTCCCCATATACCATTACTATCATTGCCATGCTAGTTTTACCGTTTCTATCGTTATGTCTCGTTGCCTACCACATGTTAAATATCAGCCTCTCAACAATGCCATGAAAAACCTTCAACCTGTTCACAACCTAGCAAACCACTGATTGGCTATATTACCGCTTGCTTATCCATGTGTTAGCGTTTCTAGTTGCAGGTGCAGTTGCTTCCGTGTGATAACATGGGTTCCTTGTTATATCACCCTATTAAAGGCTATTTATTTTAATGAACCTATATACTTGGTAAAAGGTGGAAAGCTCGTCCTTTCTAGCCTGGTGTTTTGTTCCACCTTTGCCCCCTTAGTTTCGGCTACCGGTGTTATGTTCCATAATTGAGCGCTCCTAACACGATTGGGGTTGTTATGGGGACCCCCTTGATAATTTGTTTTAGATTAAACCTGGTCTGGCAAGGCCCAACATTGGTACAACATTTGCCCAACAAGATAATTTTGATAATACTGAAATGCATAGGGAGTTAGCGCTACCCGAGGAGTAATTCTACATAATACAGGGAGGGCCAGTGTTGATGGTGTTGGTCCAAAACAGAGCAGCTTACTAACGCTACCCGGGGCAACTCGGCGTGTGGCGTGGTAACCATCGCTCATTCGTCGTGTCCTGAGAACGAGATACGCGGCTCCTATCGGGATCATCGACACATCGGGGTGGCCTTGCTAGATAAGTTTTACGTTTGACGAAATATCTTGTGCATCGGGATTCCGGTGATGCTTCGGGTAATCTCAGAGTTGAGGTTTTCCACTAAGGAATTCGACGAGATCGCGAGTGTCGTGATCGAGGATTTCTATGCGGCTTGTGGTAATTTGTGATGGACTAGTTGGAGCACCCCTGCAGGGTTAAGTCTTTCGGAAAGCCGTGCCCGCGGTTATGTGGCAACGTGGAAACTTTTTTAACACTGGTTCTAGATTACTTGAAGTTAACTTAATTAAAACTTGCCAACCATGTGCATAACCGTGACTGTCTCTTTCGTGAGTTCCTTCCACGATCGAGGACACGGTGGGGTTATGTCTAACGTAGGTAGGTGTCCAGGATCATTCATTTGATCGTCAGTAGTTCACGTGCGTTATACGTAGATCTCCCCCCTCTTATTTCTTGTACTCGTAAGTTTAGCCACCAAATATATGCTTAGCCGCTGCTGCAACCTCACCACTTAACCATACCTCACTCATTAAGCTTTGCTAGTCTTGATACCTTTGGAAATGAGATTGCTGAGTCCCATGTGGCTCACAGATTACTACAACACCAGTTGCAGGTACAGGTAAAGTTATTTGACGCGAGCGCGTTGGTTGTTCATTTGAAGTTGCTTCTTCTTCTTCTTCATCGATCTAGGATGGGTTCCAGGCCGGCAGCCTGAGATAGCAAGGATGGACGTTGTTCTTATTTTCTTGTTTGTTTTCGTCCGTAGTCGGACCCTGCTCTTCTTCTTGATGATTATGTATTGTACTGTTGTGACTCTGATGTAGCTTGTGGCGAGTGTAAGCCAATTCAATATATATAACTCTTCTTTTCAGTACATGTACTTGTAACAATATCCATTCTTGCGACACAATGAGATGCGCTTCTATCCCTGACGAGGCCCTCGTGCCAAATTGAGGATAGGGTTGCATCTTGGGCGTGGCACATTTCTACTAGCAACCAAATTAATTAACTCATCCATCTTAGCACTCAACGAGTTAATTTCTTCTATAGCGTGTACCTTCTTACTAGTAGGTGACCTTTCAGTGTGCCATTGAGAGTAGTTCGTCATGATATTGTCTAGGAATTTTGTGGCTTCTCCTAACGTGATTTCCATGAACGTTCCACCTGAGGCAAAGTCCAAGATATTTCTAGAAGCGAAATTCAAACCAGCGTAGAAGATTTGTATAATCATCCAAAGACTCAAGCCATGAGCGGGACAATTTCTAATCATGAATTTCATTCTCTCCCAAGATTGTGCAACTTGATCATGATCAAGTTGCTTAAAATGCATGATATCATTATGGAGAGAGATAATCTTAGCCGGCGGAAAATACTTGGATATATAAGCATCTTTGCACTTATCCCAAGAATCGATAGTATTTTTGGGCAAAGACTGTCGTGGGTATAAGTCTGACAGTAGATGTGTAGGGTACGAAAGGATGGGTAGAGCCTTAGCTACCCGAGGTTGTATGAGTCCAGGCCCCTCTACGGTGGAGGTAAAAGCCCTACGTCTCAGTGCTCTTGGGAGCTTAGTGTCGAGTGGAATATAGGATTACAGTAAATGCCAACCCCTGCACCAGTGGGGAAGGGCGGCTTATATAGAGTGTGCTACCCTCCACAACGGCCCGGTGGACACGGGTGGAGTAGTGGCGAATAAATGCCTATGTTACAGGTAACGTATACCTTAAATGCTAATAATGGTGTATGAAAATGTATGACCGTTGCCCTCCTGGGAGGTTACGATGTACAGAGTGGAATTCAGTCGGTATGTTAAATACGCTTTGAATGCTCGTCACCGACTGGATGATGGGGGGGTCCTTAGTTCAGTCGGAACTGTCTAAGGGCCTTGTCCTCTATGAAGGGTAGTCCTTGGGTAGGACCTATAGGGCAGGCCTATGACCCTACCCTGGGACTATAACCCCATCATTAGTCCCCGAATGGATCGGGGTTGGAACGACGAAGTGATGCCTGGAGTACGGATCCGACTGGTATGGATGTGACTTTGGTGTTGTTTGCCTCGATCCATTTTACCCTTTCGACCAGTGATCTGAGTGAATATACCAGTGAAACGAACCGTCAGGGACCGAGTGCTTCCGCGGAATCTTTCGATGTGACCTGTCAAACTGACAGCGGCGGATTTTCTGGGATCCTCAAATTTCGGTTGCCGCACGCTCAGCGGGGATGTCGACATCGCCATCGAGTAGTTTCTGCCGCCTCGATTACCGCGCCGTCATCTTCTCCACTAACATCGCAGCAGCCGGTCGGGGGATAAGATTTCGAGGCCACCTGTTAGTGACTCAGTCGGAACCTTATTTAAGTCTATCCGGCGGGGGTTTCTTGTTGCGCTTCCCTTGTTACTCGCACTCGCCTCGCTTCTCCATAGCTCCCTGCGTGCTCCAAGCCTCCTCCTTCCTCTCCTCCTCTGCGGATCTGCTGCCTTCACCATGACGAAGGGGCAGACGAGCAAGCTCGAATCGCAGAAGAAGAAGAAGAAGAAGGCGGCGGCCCCTGCTCAGCGGCGATAGCTGGCACTGCCGGCGGGTTGGATCCAGGGTATTTCCTCCCCTCCACGGTGACGCGGACGACTTGTTGGAGCTGGTGGAGCAGGGCATGATTGCCAACAAGTCGTGGAGGCTGCCGGCGAAGGGCGAGACAGAGCCGACGCCGCAGGAGGGAGAGCGCGTCTTGCTGCTCAGCCACGTGTACAGGGGCTTCTCCTTGCCTCCCCACCCCTTCTTCAGAGGTATTATGAATCACTTCGGGGCGCAGCTCCATCATTTTCCTCCAAACGCGATAGCCCATCTCGCCGCATTCTTCACCCTTTGCGAGTGCTTTATTGGATGTCCCCCCATTGGGGGCTCTTTAAGTACATCTTCTCTGCTCGGTCCCAGACTGTCAAAAAGCTTAGCCAGTCGAACGATAAAACCCATCTCCTCCAGCTCTGTGGGGGCTTAATGTGTAGTGTTTGAGTGTAGTGAATTTTCATGCCGTGTCGTGCATATATTCAGTTGCTAATGCATCATTTGTGTTGTGCATCGTGTGATCAATTTCGTGTGTTGATGTTTGTTTCCGGTTTCCTCCATCTCGATAGAGTTCCGCAAGCGTGTCGGATGTGAGGACCCGTTCGACTACATCCACTCGTCTGCTTCACGGAGGCATTCTTCTTCCAAGCGGGATCTCAAGCAAGATGACCATTTCCCCAGATACCATTACTATCATTGCCATGCTAGTTTTACCGTTTCTATCGTTATGTCTCGTTGCCTACCACATGTTAAATATCAGCCTCTCAACAATGCCATGAAAAACCTTCAACCTGTTCACAACCTAGCAAACCACTGATTGGCTATGTTACCGCTTGCTTATCCATGTGTTAGCGTTTCTAGTTGCAGGTGCAGTTGCTTCCATGTTATAACATGGGTTCCTTGTTATATCACCCTATTAAAGGCTATTTAATTTAATGAACCTATATACTTGGTAAAAGGTGGAAGGCTCGGCCTTTCTAGCCTGGCTTTTTTTGCACCTTTGCCCCCTTAGTTTCGGCTACCGGTGTTATGTTCCATAATTGAGCGCTCCTAACACGATTGGGGTTGTTATGGGGACCCCCTTGATAATTCGTTTTAGATTAAAGCTGGTCTGGCAAGGCCCAACATTGGTACTACATTTGCCCAACAAGATAATTTTGATAATACTGAAATGCATAGGGAGTTAGCGCTACCCGAGGAGTAATTCTACATAATACAGGGAGGGCCAGTGCTGATGGTGTTGGTCCAAAACAGAGCAGCTTACTAACGCTACTCGGGGCAACTCGGCGTCTGGCGTGGTAACCATCGCTCATCCGTCGTGTCCTGAGAACGAGATACGCGGCTCCTATCGGGATCGTCGACACATCGGGGCGGCCTTACTGGATTAGTTTTACCTTTGACTAAATATCTTGTGCATCGGGATTCCGGTTGATGCTTTGGGTAATCTTAGAGTTGAGGTTTTCCACTAAGGAATTCAACGAGATCGCGAGTGTCGTGATCGAGGATTTCTATGCGGCTTGTCGTAATTTTTGATGGACTAGTTGGAGCACCCGTGCAGGGTTAAGTCTTTCGGAAAGCCGTGACCGCGGTTATGTGGCAACATGGAAACTTTGTTTAACACTGGTTCTAGATAACTTGAAGTTAACTTAATTAAAACTTGCCAACCGTGTGCATAACCGTGACTGTCTCTTTCGTGAGTTCCTTCTCCGATCGAGGACACGGTGGGGTTATGTCTGACGTAGGTAGGTGTCCAGGATCATTCATTTGATCTTCAGTAGTTCACGTCCGTTATACGTAGATCTCCCCCCTCTTATTTCTTGTACTCGTAAGTTTAGCCACCAAATATATGCTTAGCCGCTGCTGCAACCTCACCACTTAACCATACCTCACCCATTAAGCTTTGCTAGTCTTGATACCTTTGGAAATGAGATTGCTGAGTCCCATGTGGCTCACAGATTACTACAACACCAATTGCAGGTACAGGTAAAGTTATTTGACGCGAGCGCGTTGGTTGTTCATTTGAAGTTGCTTCTTCTTCTTCTTCATCGATCTAGGATGGGTTCCAGGCCGGGAGCCTGAGATAGCAATGATGGGCGTCGTTCTTCTTTTCTCGTTTGTTTTCGTCCGTAGTCGGACCCTGCTCTTCTTCTTGATGATTATGTATTGTATTGTTGTGACTCTTATGTAGCTTGTGGCGAGTGTAAGCCAATTCAATATATATAACTCTTCTTTTCAGTACATGTACTTGTAACAATATCCATTCTTGCGACACGATGAGATGCGCTTCTATCCCTCACGAGGCCCTCGTGCCAAATTGAGGATAGGGTCGCATCTTGGGCGTGGCACATTTCTACTAGCAACCATATTAATTAACTCATCCATCTTAGCACTCAACGAGTTAATTTCTTCTATAGCGTGTACCTTCTTACTAGTAGGTGACCTTTCAGTGTGCCACTGAGAGTAGTTCGTCATGATATTGTCTAGGAGTTTTGTGGCTTCTCCTAACGTGATTTCCATGAACGTTCCACCTGAGGCGAAGTCCAAGATATCTCTAGAAGCGAAATTCAAACCAGCGTAGAAGATTTGTATAATCATCCAAAGACTCAAGCCATGAGCGGGACAATTTCTAATCATGAATTTCATTCTCTCCCAAGATTGTGCAACATGATCATGATCAAGTTGCTTAAAATGCATGATATCATTATGGAGAGAGATAATCTTAGCCGGCGGAAAATACTTGGATATATAAGCATCTTTGCACTTATCCCAAGAATCGATACTATTTTTGGGCAAAGACTGTCGTGGGTATAAGTCTGACAGTAGATGTGTAGGGTACGAAAGGATGGGCAGAGCCTTAGCTACGGCGAGGTTGTATGAGTTCAGGCCCCTCTACGGTGGAGGTAACAGCCCTACGTCTCATTGCTCTTGGGAGCTTAGTGTCGAGTGGAATATAGGATTACAGTAAATGCCAACCCCTGCACCAGTGGGGAAGGGCGGCTTATATAGAGTGTGCTGCCCTCCACAACGGCCCGGTGGACAGGGGTGGAGTAGTGGCGAATAAATGCCTACGTTACAGGTAATGTATGCCTTAAATGCTAACAATGGTGTATGAAAACGTATGACCGTTGCCCTCCTGGGAGGTTACGATGTACAGAGTGGAATTCAGTCGGTACGTTAAATACGCTCTGAATGCTCGTCACCGACTGGATGATGAGGGAGTCCTTAGTTCAGTCGGAACTGTCTAAGGGCCTTGTCCTCTATGAAGGGTAGTCCTTGGGTAGGACCTATAGGGCAGGCCTATGACCCTACCCTAGGACTATAACCCCATCATTAGTCCCCGAATGGATCGGGGTTGGAACGACGAAGTGATGCCTGGAGTACACATCCGACTGGTATGGATGTGACTTTGGCGTTGTTTACCTCGATCCATTTTACCCTTTCGACCAGTGATCTGAGTGAATATACCAGTGAAACAAACCGTAAGGGACCGAGTGCTTCCGCGGAATCTTTCGATGTGACCAATCGAACTGACAGCCGCGGATTTTCTGGGATCCTCAAATTTCGGTTGCCGCGCGCTCAGCGGGGATGTCGACATCGCCATCGAGTAGTTTCTGCCGCCTCGATTACCGCGCCGTTATCTTCTCCACTAACATCGCAGCAGCCGGTTGGGGGATAAGATTTCGGGGCCACCTGTTAGTGACTCAATCGGAACCTTATTTAAGTCTCTCCGGCGGGGGTTTCTTGTTGCGCTGCCCTTGTTACTCGCACTCGCCTCGCTTCTCCCGTAGCTCCCTGCGTGCTCCAAGCCTCCTCCTTCCTCTCCTCCTCTGCGGATCTGCTGCCTTCACCATGACGAAGGGGCAGACGAGCAAGCTCGAGTCGCAGAAGAAGAAGAAGAAGGCGGCGGCCCTCCTCAGCGGAGACAGCGGGCAGTGCCGGCGGGTTGGATCCAGGGGGATTTCCTCCCCTCCACGGTGACGGCGAACGACTTGCTGGAGCTGGTGGAGCAGGGCATGATTGCCAACAAATCGTGGAGGCTGCCGGCGAAGGGCGAGACAGAGCCGGCGCCGCAGGAGGGAGAGCGCGTCTTGCTGCTCAGCCACGTGCACAGGGGCTTCTCCTTGCCTCCCCACCCCTTCTTCAGAGGTATTATGAATCACTTCAGGGCGCAGCTCCATCATTTTCCTCCAAATGCGATAGCCCATCTCGCCGCATTCGTCACCCTTTGCGAGTGCTTTATTGGATGCCCCCCCCCATTGGGGGATCTTTAATACATCTTCTCCGCTCGGTCCCAGACTGTCAAAAAGCTTAGCCAGTCGGACGATAAAACCCATCTCCTCCAGCTCTGTGGGGGCTTAGGCTTCCAGAAGAAAACGAAGAGTAGCTACCCCCCTCTCCAGTTGTCCGAGTCAGTTAGGAACTGGCAGTCGACCTGGTTCTACTGCCAGGACGTCGCTTGTCCGAATGTTGCGACGGGGTTGCCCCCTTTTAGTCTAGACCGTCCGGCCCCTCCCCGGCAGCTTGCGCTCTCAAAGTTGGAAAAGGTCCAGATCCAGCCTTTGGTCGATGCGCTGATAGCCGTCGTCCGCAAGGGAGTCACCGGCACGAACTTGCTGGAGACTTTTCTGTGTCGGCGCATCCAGCCGCTGCAAGCTCGACACCAGGCCATGTGGCACTATGTGGGGCCTGAGGATTCCACTCGGACTCACCCAGAGTGCATGACCGAGGAGATGGTGACAGCGTGGGTCCGCGGCATCACAGGCGCATGCGACAACCCCCAAGGAGCCCGGCGAATGAGGCCCTTCCGCGCCGATAATCCTCCTCCGAATGAGGTGAGCACCTCTTGTCGAGTGCTTCCAATCTTCTTAGACTTATCGCTTTCCTTGTACCGCAGCCTGGTGTCTGACATTGTCGACTGTATTTTGTGCAGGAGTGGACCAACTGGCACTCTCCCGTCTCGAACGGGAATCCCACTGAGGAAGAGGAGGGCAGCCAGGAGGGCAGCGTGGATAGCGCCGAGTACGTCTCCGACAGTGGGGAGACGGAGGAGGAGTCTGAAGAGGAGGAGGGAGAGGTTGGGGAGCAGAGCTCGCCACCTCCACCATCAGAGCCTCGAACTAAGCACCGTCACGAACCCGCGGCTCCGCCGGCTCCTCTAGCGGCCCCGAGTGCTCCGCCAGCCTCTCCCGTGGCTCTGAGTGCTCGGAGCGTGAAGAGGACTAGGGACGCTGCTGCCGAGCCCACGGAACAGCCATCCAAGGTGGCAAAACCTAGCGGGCCCAAGCCTAGGAAAGCTTTGCCTCGGATGAGGATCGCTGTTCCAGTCGCCTCAGCGTAAGTGTCTTGTTCTCCCATCTTGCTTCAGTATCTAGTTGAACTCATGCTTATCCGCCGAGTGGATTTTACTCGACAGAGTTGCTACCTCCGCCACCTCTCTGCCGCGCCAAGGCGATGATCCTATGGACACGGATAACGCTGCCACATCCCAGCAAGGTACATTGTGACGACTCCGAGAGTTTGCATTATTGTTTCATGAGTGTTGTCTTTAATCTTTCCCTTTTTATGTAATCTCATGTTGTTCAGTCGGGCTTCCTTCGGAGGTGATTCATCTGGAGGAGGACGACCAAAGGGGATCAGGGACAACTTTGGCGCATGTCTTTGAGGTTGTTCCATCTGCTACTGCTCCCACCATGGACGCGTCGCCGACCGAGACGATGTCGTCGACTGAGGCGGTGCCCCTCGCGGCGGAACCGACTGGAGCGGGACTTGGGATGCCCACGGAGTCTTATGTCGTGCCAGGTCCGTCGACCGTCCAGTACGACGCCCGACACCTCCCGGAAGACCAAGTGGGAGCCGCCAAGGAGGCCATGGTGCAGGTGGAGTTGATGGTGGGTGATGCCAAGGGAGCGTACGACTCCATCGCGTCTTTGTATAAGAGAAGCTTGGAGCTCCGGAACGATATCCGAGTAAGTGCGCTAGTAAGTGTTTACTTTCCTCTTGTAACCCACTGGGGGGTTTAAGTGATATACTCGGATACAGTAGGATTATTTTGCAGTGGGTTCACTCCGAGTGAACCCAGTGGGTGTAATCCCCGAGACTTCTGTCGAGTGCTTGCACCGGCAGTTGTCTTTATATGTATTTTCTGTTACCTGAGCAGATCAGAGCTGATCTTCCCGAATGGTTCCAGTGGGGGCACTCCGAGTGCACCCACTGGGTGTAGTCCCCGAGAGTAGTGTTACTCAGGTCGGGTGATAGTATTGTCATAGATTTGTCTGGTTGTAATGTAGCTCAATAGGGCCGGCCTGTTCGAGCTTCATGCCAGTGGGGTCACTCTTAGTGAACCCACTGGGTGTAGTCCCCGAGACCGTTGTCGATTGCTTGCATCGGCAGGGGTCTGAAGAACTTTGAGCTTTGTTTGTTTTCCTTGTTGAATGTGTCTGATCTTCCCTTTGCGCTGATTTGGCAGAAGACTTGCGATATGGGGTCCGCGTACAATGCTCTGAAGGCTGAAAAGATTCAGCTTGCTGCGGAATTGGAGGTGGCTGTGAATGACTTGGCTGGTGTGAAGGGGGCTCTTGCTGACCGAGAGAAGTCTTTGGAGGAGTCCCGGGAGACCAACAAGGCATTGATGGCCGAAATTGAGAAAATGGGCAAGCAAAGAACTGAACTGATGGGTCAGATGAAGTTGATGAACAGTCGGTGCATTTCGCAGGAGAAGTACGTCAGCGACTGGGCAAGGAAGATGATTGCACTGCTCGGTGGTAAGCTTTTTGCCGAGTGCTTCTTGACTTTGTAGTTCATTCTGCGCTAACTTTCTGCTCGTCTTTTCTTTGCAGATTATTGTCTGGACGCTGAGGCTGAAGTAGCTGACATTGAGCGGTCGGTTGTTCGGAACGTTCCACTCGGCGACGAAGCCAATCGGGACATGCTCCGAGCGCATATTCGCCCTGGCAGAGTGGTACCTTTCATTGGCCGCTTGAGAGAAGTCATCGGCCGGATTGACAAGGAGCTGTGGCCCGAAGACGATTCCCATCAAGAAATAGAAGGGTTGATGACTCGGCTGGAGGACGTCCCGAACCGAGTGCAGGCATGGAAGAAGTCGGCTGCTCGTTGTGGTGCGGACGTGGCGCTATCTCTGGTCCGAGTGCACTGCAAAGAAGCTCGCGAAGAAAAGTTGAAGGCGTTGCAGGTCGCCAACACCAAGAAGCTTCGATTCAAAGATTTCATGGAGACCTTCATCGACACAGCCACTCGCATCGCAGACGGGATCGACCTTGACACCTTTGTGGAGCCTGCCAGTCCTGGTGACACTTGAAAAACTTTATGGTGAATGCACTTTTGCCTCAGAATGCCGAGTGTTATCTGTAACAAACTTTGGCCACTGCTGTTGGCCATCACATTTGTGGCTCGGTGTGGATAAGCTTGATCCACACCGAGCCGATCCAACTTTGAATTTGAATCGAATATTTGCTCTTCTTTCGCCAAGTTTTTTTTTGACACGATTTTGGCTCGTGGTTTTTGTTTGGCGTTTCTTGGTGAAGCCAATGGCAAACATGCGGAACATGTAATTGTCAATTGTCTTCACATCCACATGAGCCTCAACGAGGGTCTGCTAAGCCTCCGAGTGGATCTCGAGGATACACTCGAAGGAAGCTTTTTACTTAGGCGATTCTGGATCGCAGCTAAGTCCCCGAGTGCGGCATCTCGTGCGCACTCGGAGTGAGTTGATACTCATGTAGTTGTCAGTTGTCTTCACATCCACATGAGCCTCAATGAGGGTCTGCTAAGCCTCCGAGTGGATCTCAAGGATACACTCGAAGGAAGCTTTTTACTTAGGCGATTCTGGATCGCAGCTAAGTCCCCGAGTGCGGCTTTTAGTGCGCACTCGGAGCGAGTTTGAACTCATGCAGTTGTCAGTTGTCTTCACATCCACATGAGCCTTAATGAGGGTCTGCTAAACCTCCGAGTGGATCTCGAGGATACACTCGAAGGAAGCTTTTTTACTTAGGCGATTCTGGATCGCAACTAAGTCTCCGAGTGCGGCTTTTCGTGCGCACTCGGAGCGAGTTTGTACTTAGGCGATTCTGGGTCGCAGCTAAGCCCCCAGTGCGGTTTTTAATGCGCACTCGGAGCGAGTTTTTTACTTAGGCGACTCTGGGTCGCAGCTAAGTCTCCGAGTGCGACTTTTAGTGAACACTCGGAGAGAGTTTGTTACTTAGGCAACTCTGGGTCGCAGCTAAGTCCTTGAGTGCGACTTTTAGTGCACACTCGGAGAGAGTTTTTTACTTAGGCGACTCTGGGTCGCAGCTAAGTCCCCGAGTGCGACTGTTAGTGCAAACTCGGAGAGAGTTTTTTACTTAGGCGACTCTGGGTCGCAGCTAAGTCCCCGAGTGTGACTGTTAGTGCACACTCGGAGAGAGTTTGTACTTAGGCGATTCTGGGTCGCAGCTAAGTCCCCGAGTGCGACTTTTAGTGCACACTCGGAGAGATTTTTTTACTTAGGCGACTCTGGGTCGCAGCTAAGTCCCTGAGTGCGACTTTTAGTGCACACTCGGAGAGAGTTTTTTCAGACCGGAGTCTGCAAACGCGGAAGAATTTTGGACCTGCAAAAAATCTGTTTGCTTTGTATTACTTCGATGTTACTTGTTCTTTACATTGCCTCCGTCGGCGGTCATGTGTAGAAGTGCTTCAGGAGATCTCTGTTCCATGCTCGCGGCTCGTCCGTTTCCCTATCGAGGTTGTATCATCGATATGCTCCGTTGTTCAGCACCTTAAAGATGATGAAGGGTCCTTCCCAGGCGGGAGCTAACTTGTGAGGCCTCTGCTGGTCCACTCGGAGCACTAGGTCGCCTGCTTGGAATGTGCGACACCTGACGTGCCGCGCGTGAAATCATCGCAGATCTTGTTGATAAATTGTTGAGCGAGTCAGTGCCATCTCGCGCTCTTCTTCTAGTCGATCCACTCCGTCCTTCCTGGCTTGCTCTGCTTCGGCTTCGGAGAAGAGTTCGACTCGTGGAGAGTTGTGAAGCAAGTCACTCGGAAGGACCGCCTCTGCTCCATAAACGAGGAAGAAGGGGGATCACCCTGTAGATCTATTCGGAGTTGTGCGGAGGCCCCACAACACCGAAGGCAGCTTGGTGACCCATGCGCCGGCGGCATGTCCAACTTCTCGCAGGAGTCGAGGCTTCAATCCTTGAAGAATAAGTCCATTCGCCCGCTCTGCTTGCCCGTTTGTTTGGGGATGCGCCACAGATGCAAAATCTACTCGGATACCTTGGCCTGTGCAAAAACCCTTGAATCTGTCCGAGTCAAAGTTTGTGCCGTTTTCGGTGATTATGCTTTGCGGGACCCCGAATCTAGCGATGATGTCTCTGACAAACTTGATGGTCGTAAGGGCGTCGAGCTTCTTGATGGGCTTGGCTTCAATCCACTTGGTGAACTTGTCGACTGCTACCAACAAATGAGTGAATCCCCCTTGGCCTGTTCTGAATGGACCGACGGTATCTAATCCCCACACTGCGAACGGCCAAACAAGAGGGATTATCTTCAGCGCAGACATTGGCTTGTGGGACTTGTTCGAATAGAACTGACAGCCTTCGCATCGGTCGACCATATCCTTTGCCATTTCATTCGCCTGCAACCAGAAGAATCCAGCTCTGAATGCTTTGGCGATGATTGCTCTTGAGGAGGCATGATGGCCGCAGGTTCCCGAGTGAATTTCTTCCAAGATTAATTGTCCCTCCTCAGGGGAGATGCATCGCTGAAGGACTCCTGAAACACTTTCCTTGTACAACTGGCCATCAATGACGGTGAAGGACTTCGACCTGCGGACGATCTGCCTCGCTTGGACTTCGTCTTCTGGTAATTCTTGCCTCAGGATGTATGCAATGAACGGCACAGTCCAATCGGGGATGATAGCAAGAATCTCCATGATCAAATCAACCACAGCGGGGACCTCGACTTCGGTTGGATCTGTTGAACTCTTCGGTTGTACCGGTTCCTCTGTAAAAGGATCTTCTTTCACCGAAGGGAGATGTAGGTGCTCGAGGCAGACATCACTCGGGACTGGTCTCCGAGTGGATCCGAGTTTTTAAACTCATCAGCTGCTTGGTTCTTCAGTCGCGGAACATGGTGAAGTTCCAGACCTTCAAACTTCTTCTCGAGCTTCCTTACTGCGTTGCAGTATGCAGTCATGGTGGGGTTCCTGACATCCCACTCCTTCATCACTTGATTAACCACCAAATCTGAATCGCCATAGACCATTAGGAGACGGACGCCGAGTGTGATGGCCATGCGCAATCCATAAAGGAGAGCTTCATACTCTGCCTCATTGTTGGAAGAGTCGAAATGTGTCTGCAACACATACTTAAGTTTATCACCTTTTGGCGATATGATCACTACGCTAGCGCCGGAGCCATTCAACATCTTGGACCCATCGAAGAACATAGTCCAATGAGTTGAGTAGATGTGAGTCGGTTGTTGTTGTTCTACCCATTCTGCTATGAAGTCAGCCAGAGCTTGAGACTTTATAGCCTTCTTGGCTTCGAACTTGATGTCGCAGTATAACATCTCGATTGTGGAGGATTTCCGACAATGGAGCATCGGAAATGACGGACATCAAGTGGTCTTGGAAATAATGAGCCACCTTCTTCGCAGTCATGTAAATCCCATAAATAAGCTTTTGATAATGGGGATACCTCTGCTTGGAAGGAGTCAGGACTTCGGAGACATAATATACTGGCCGCTGAACCTTGTATGCTTTGCCTTCTTCGCGTTCGAGTGTGAGAACAGTGTTGACGACTTGATTTGTAGCCGCGATGTACAGAAGAAGGGGTTCTTTACTGAGCGGGGCAGTAAGAACCGGCTGGGTGGAAAGCAGGGCTTTGAGGTCGTCGAATGCAATTTGGGCTTCGTCTGTCCACTCGAAAGTATCTGATTTCTTCATGAGTCGGTCCAGAGGTAACGCCTTCTCGCCGAGTCGAGCGATAAACCTGCTCAAAGCCGCTAGGCAACCTGTTAGCCTTTGAACATCATGTATTCTAACCGGCCGCTCCATTCGGACGATGGTCCCGATCTTTTCGGGGTTGACATCGATCCCTCGTTCGGAAACGAAGAAACCGAGTAACTTTCCGCTGGGAACACCGAATGAACACTTGGCAGGGTTGAGCTTGATATCGTACCTACGAAGGTTGGCGAATGTTTCTGCCAAGTCAATCAGCAGGTCGGAACCTTTGCGTGACTTGACTACGATATCATCCGTATATGCCTCCACATTTCGACCGATCTGGTCAAGGAGGCATTTTTGGATCATGCGCATGAAAGTTGCTCCTGCATTCTTCAAACCGAATGGCATAGTGATGTAGCGGAAACACCCGAATGGGGTGATGAAGGCTGTTTTTAATTCATCCGGACCATACAGACGGATCTGATGATAGCCCGAATAGGCATCAAGGAATGATAAATGCTCCCAACCCGCAGTCGAATCAACAATTTGATCAATGCGGGGGAGCGGGAAATGATCTTTCGGGCAGACCTTATTGAGATGCTTGAAGTCGATGCACATACGGAGGGACTTGTCCTTCTTGGGAACCATGACAACATTGGCGAGCCACTCGGAGTGGTGTACCTCGCGAATGAAGTTGGCTGCCAAAAGTTTAGCCACCTCCTCTCCGATTGCCTTCCTTTTGTGCGCGGCGGACCGACGCAGGCGTTCTCAGACGGGCCGAGCGGTAGGATCCACATGCAGTCGGTGCTCAGCCAACTCCCTGGGTACACCTGGCATGTCAGCGGGCTTCCATGCGAAATTGTCCCAGTTCTCACGGAGGAATTGGATGAGCTCGGCTTCCTATTTTGGATCAAGGGTGGTGGAGATGTTCGTCGGGGCGGCGGTGTCGTCCGTCGGGTGGATGCTGACTTTCTTCGTGTCGCCCGCCGACTGGAATGCGGACTCCGAAGCTGGCTTCTTCGAACACATCAAGTCAGCGGGGTCGGCTGTCTTCTTGTACTCATCCAGCTCGAGGATAGCCATGTGCTGATCGGCAATTCGCGACCCCGGCTGCAGACATTCTTCGGCCCGCTGCCGATTGCCTGTGATCGTGATCACACCTTTGGGAGCCGGCATCTTCAGCTTCAAATACACGTAACATGGACACGCCATGAAACGTGCATACGCCGGACGGCCCCGAATTGCATGGTATGCACTCTGGAAGTCCACCACCTCGAATGTCAGCTTTTCCTTGCGGAAGTTCTTGTCGAAGCCAAAAACGACATCCAATGCGATCTGGCCGAGTGACTTGGCCTTTCGTCCTGGGACGACTCCGTGGAACTGCATGTTGCTCTCACTAAGTTTGGACATCGGAATGCCCATCCCCTTGAGAGTGCCGGCGTACATGATGTTCAAGCCGTTGTCGCCGTCCATGAGGACATTGCGTAGTCGGACTCCTTCCACCACCGGGTCGACGACCAGAGCCTGCCTCCCTAGGGTGGGCACATGTGCTGGATGGTCCGACTGGTCAAAGGTGATCGCAGTCTGAGACCATTTGAGGAACGTGGGGTTGGTTGGTGTTGCCATGTTCACCTCCCTGTTCACCAGCTTCAGTCGACTCTTGCTTTCCACGTCAGCAAAAATCATCAATGTTGCATGGACTTGGGGGAACGGATCCTCCTTGTCCTCATCATCCTGCTCGTTGTCCTTTTCACTCGGCTGCCCTTCGCCGAACCCTTGGATCAGGAGGCGACATTACCGAGTGGTGTGCTTCGGGAATATGGCGTTGCCTTCTTGATCCATCTTCGTGTGGATTGGACATGGCTGATCCAGGATGGAGTTCCCGAACTGCTTCTTCTTGGGGGTGTATTGAGCTTTCCCCTTGCCCTTGAACTTGGCATTTGTAACGGCAGCTGCCTCTGCCTGTGGAGTCGACGGAGCTTTCTGCTTTTGCTTCCGATTGCTGTTCCCATCTCCGTCGGCGACTGCCTTGTGCTTGCCGCTACGTATGTGGTCCTCTTCTTTGCCATTTGCATAACGTGTGGCTATCTCCATCATCTTGCTCATGGAGATGTCGCCTGTCCGACCGAACTTCGGTACAGATCTCTGTACTGCACGCCTGCCTTGAAGGCGCAGACTGCTTGATGCTCTGTGACATTCTCCACCGTGTGGTAGAGGGTCGTCCAGCGCTGGATGAAATCGCGCAGGGGCTCATTCTGCTTCTGGACACAGTGCTGGAGCTCCACGAGACCAGCAGGGCATTTGCACGTGCCCTCGAAGGTCCTAATGAACACTCGGGACAGATCTGCCCAGCTGTAGATGCTTGATGGAGCCAACTGGTTCAGCCACGCTCGTGCCGAGCCGTCGAGCATCAGGGGGAGATGTTTCATGGCGACCTGGTCATCTCCGCCACCGATCTGGACCGCCACTCGGTAGTCCTCCAGCCACGTTTCTGGCTTGGATTCTCCTATGAACTTTCTGATCCCCGTCGCCAATCGGAAGTTGGGAGGGATGTCAGCTGAACGGATGGCCCGACTGAAGCACTCGGGGCCAGATATGATGGTCCTGCTTCCACTCCGACGGTCTCTATCGTGACCATCACGGTGGGCTCGACTCCTGTCGACCTTCCTCTGGGCGATGTACCCTCTTGCGTCGGGCCTTGGATCATACGTGTCACCAACTGAACGCCGATCATCGTGATGTCGGGGCCCGTAAGGCCCACCCCGCGGAGGGGTGCGTGAACAGCGATGATCTTCTGGATTCATGGAACGGCTGCCCCCTCTGCGTCGCTGATGAGAGTCGGGGCTGAAAACCGACCGATGCGTGTTCCCGTGAACAGAACTGTTGTGGATCCTGTTGTGCGACTGGGAGACCGCTGAATTCTGCTGCTGCGCCATGTGCAACAGGGCACGGATCTGCTCGATTCCTCTACCAGCCTCTGAATCAGTCGGTTGGAGGGAATCGGCTATCTTGGCGGCGGCAGCCAGGTTGAGGACGGGTCTGCGGAACACCTCAACGTTGCTCTGACGAGTGCGTCGACTGGCAGAACGGTGGTGTTGACGGCGAGCGCTAGACGATTCGCCGACCTCGTGCTCGTCCCGACCAGTCCGGTGTGGACTTTCATGGGAATTGGCCATGAGAACTTCGGCTGCAGGCCCGAGACCCAAGTACTCGGAAGGTAACTCAGTCGGAACTGAGTCCAAGCACTGGGGGGCGGCGCGACCACAACCGACCCGAGGTCCGCCACTTGAGAAGACGCGCTCTGTCGCGCCTGGGCGTGTCGCACCCAACGCTGAAGCCGCGGACGGCGGGACCGCTTGTTGCGGCGCGTGACGGGGGCGAAGATCGACACCGGGGCCGATTACTGGAGAAGAAGGACGCCGCGGGCACCGGCACGGAAGTGCGTAGCCCCACGACTGGGGAGCGCCTCGACGTCGAGAGACGCATCCCGAAGCCATGCCGAATCGTCGACGATGAAGGAGAGTGCACCGAAGAGGATCTCACGACCCATGTATAAATCTCTGCCGGACGACATGATGAAAAGGTGAAGTTGCAAACTCGCCGGAAGTCGCTTAGACGCCTGCCCCAAGGTGGGCGCCAACTGTCGTGGGTATAAGTCTGACAGTAGATGTGTAGGTTACAAAAGGATGGGCAGAGCCTTAGCTACGGCGAGGTTGTATGAGTTCAGGCCCCTCTACGGTGGAGGTAAAAGCCCTACGTCTCAGTGCTCTTGGGAGCTTAGTGTCGAGTGGAATATAGGATTACAGTAAATGCCAACCCCTGCACCAGTGGGGAAGGGCGGCTTATATAGAGTGCGCTGCCCTCCACAACGGCCCGGTGGACAGGGGTGGAGTAGTGGCGAATAAATGCCTACGTTACAGGTAATGTATGCCTTAAATGCTAATAATGGTGTATGAAAACGTATGACCGTTGCCCTCCTGAGAGGTTACGATGTACAGAGTGGAATTCAGTCGGTACGTTAAATACGCTCTGAATGCTCGTCACCGACTGGATGATGGGGGAGTCCTTAGTTCAGTCGGAACTGTCTAAGGGCCTTGTCCTCTATGAAGGGTAGTCCTTGGGTAGGACCTATAGGGCAGGCCTATGACCCTACCCTGGGACTATAACCCCATCAAAGACGAAAACCAAGTTTTTGCTCGATCTCGCAACGAGAAAGGAAAAAAGCTTCAATTTAATCATATCATTATCCACATCTTTATTCTTTTGCATATCGCAAAGCTCTATGAAGGTATTAAGATGGGATGCGGCATCTTCACTAGGAAGGCCGGGAAATTGCTCTTTCATAACAAGATTCGGCAAGGCGGCATTGATTTCGTATGACTCCGAACTGGTGGCGGGAGCAATCGGAGTACTAATAAAATCATTATTATTAGTATTCAAGAAGTCACGAAATTTGGTGTTTTCAGTCATGGTGACTTCAGCAAGCAACCAAGCACACAAGCGAACAAAGAGCAAGCGAGAGAAGAGGGCGAACGAAAAGGAAAACAAAAAAAGGCAAATATATTTTTGTAAATTTTTGTTTTTTAGAAGTGGGGGAGAGGAAAACGAGAGGCAAAAAAACTAAATGCAAGAGATGAGTTTGCGACACTTACTTGGATGAGTTCTTGACTTGATCCTCCCCAGCAACGGCGCCAGAAATTCTTCTGCTGCGGCAACAGACAACACTGCCAAAGATTGACACGTTGACGGAGGCTGGGCTTGCGTTGGTTTTTCCCTTGAAGAGGAAAGGGTGGTGCAGCACAGGAGCAGTAAGTATTTCCCTTAGTTTGAGAACCAAGGTATCAATCCAGTAGGAGAATCTCGTCAAGTCCAGAGTACCTGCGCAAACACAAACGAGCTTGCACCCAACGCTATAAAGGGGTTGTCAATCCATTCAAGATTGATTGCAAAGTGAGATCTGAGGGTGGAAAGTGCAACGAAGTAAAAGAGTAAGGATGGAAATATGGTGTGGAGTAGACCCGGGGGCCATAGTGTTCACTAGAGGCTTCTCTCAAAATAGCAAATATTACGGTGGGTGAACAAATTACTGTCGAGCAATTGATAGAACCGCGCAAAGTCATGACGATATCTAAGACAATGATCATACATATAGCCATCACGTCTGAGACAAGTAGACCGATACTTTCTGCATCTACTACTATTACTCCACACATTGACCGCTATCCAGCATGCATCTAGTGTATTGAGTTCATGACGAACAGAGTAACGCCTTAAGCAAGATGACATGATGCAGAGGGATAAACTCAAATCAATGATGAAAACCCCATCTTTTTACCCTCGATGGCAACAACACGATGCGTGCCTCGCTACCCCTTTTTTCACTGGTTGAGGTCACCGCACGGTATGAACCCAAAACCAAGCACTTCTCCCATTGCAAGAATCATAGATCAGCTGGCCAAAAAAAACCCACAACTTGAAGAGAATTACAAGGATATGAAATCATGAATATAAGAGATCGGAAGAAACTCAAATAAGATTCATAGATAATTTGATCATAAATCCACAATTCATCGGATCTCGACAAACACACCGCAAAAGAAGATTACATCGGATAGATCTCCATGAAGATCATGGAGAACTTTGTATTGAAGATCCAAGAGAGAGAGAAGAAGCCATCTAGCTACTAGCTATGGACCCGTAGGTCTATGGTGAACTACTCACACATCATCGGAGAGGTCATGGTGTTGATGAAGAAGCCCTCCGTATCTGAGTCCCCCCTCTGGCAGGGCACCAGAACGTGCCCCATATGGGATCTTGCGGAGACAAAAGCTTGCGGCGGCGGAAAAGTACTTTCGATGATCTCCTGATTTTTTCTGGAATTTATGGGAATATATAGGCGAAAGACCTAGGGCAGGGGAGGCCCAGGGAGCCCACAAGCCTGGGAGGCGCGGGCCCCCTGGTCGCGGCTAGGGGGCTTGTGGGGTCCCTGGAGGCCCACTGACTTGGTTCTCAAGCTTCCCGACCTTTTTCTATTTCGGAAAAAAATCTTTTAGGAAGTTTCGTTCCGTTTGGACTCCGTTTAATATCCTCCTCTGAAAATGGTCAAAAACACGAAAAAAACAGGAACTGGAACTGGCACTTGGCACTGAGTTAATAAGTTAGTCCCAAAAAAGATATAAAAGGCATACAAAACATCCAAAGTTTGACAAGATAATAGCATGAAACCATCAAAAATTATAGATACGTTGGAGACGTATCAGTTGCCGGGAAGAAGCCAAGTAAAGGACCCAAGCCTGAGACTGAGTGCTATTACTGCAAGGGAACCGGTCACTGGAAGCGGAATTGCCCTAAGTACTTAGCGGATAAGAAGGTCGGCAACGTCAAAGGTATATGTGATATACTTGTTATTGATGTGTACCTTACCAACGCTCGTAGTAGCTCCTGGGCATTTGATACCGGTGTTGTTGCTCACATTTGCAACTCTAAGCAGGAACTGCGGAACAAGTGTAGGTTGTCTAAGGACGAGGTGACGATGCGCGTCGAGAATGGTTCCATGGTCGATGTGATCGCCGTCGTCACGCTACCTCTACATATACCCTCAGGATTAGTTTTAAACCTTAATAATTTTATTTATTACCAGCTTTGAGCATGAACATTGTATCGGGATCTCGCTTGATGCAAGATGGCTACTCATTTAAATCAGAGAATAATGGTTGTTCTATTTATATGAGTTGTATGTTTTATGGTCATGCCCCGCTGGTCAATGGTTTATTCCTGATGGATCTCGATCGTGATGTTACACATATTCATAGTGTGAGTACCAAAAGATGTATGGTTGATAATGATAGTCACACATACTTGTGGCACTGCCACCTTGGTCATATCGGCGTAAAGCGCATGAAGAAACTCCATACAAATGGACTTTTGGAGTCACTTGATTTTGAATCATTTGACACATGCGAACCCTGCCTCATGGGCAAGATGACCAAGAATCCATTCTCAGGAACAATGGAGCGAGCGACCAACTTGTTGGAAAAAATACATACCGATGTATGCGGTCCAATGAGCGTTGAGGCTTGCGGTGGCTATCGTTATGTTCTCACCCTCACTGGTGATTTAAGTAGATATGTGTATATCTACTTAATGAAGCACAAGTCTGAAACCTTTGAAAGGTCAGTGTGAGGTGGAGAATCAATGTGACAAGAAAATAAAGTTCTTACGATCCGATCGTGGAGGAGAATATTTGAGTCACGAGTTTGGCACGCACCTAAGGAAATGTGGAATCGTTTCACAACTCACACCGCCTTACACACCGCAGCGTAATGGTGTGTCTGAACATCGTAATCGCACTTTATTGGATATGGTGCGATCTATGATGACTCTTACTGATTTACCGCTATCATTTTGGGGATATGCATTGGAAACTGCCGCATTCACTTTAAATAGGGCACCGTCTAAATCCGTTGAGACGACACCGTATGAATTATGGTTTGGCAAGAAACCTAAGATGACGTTTCTGAAAGTTTGGGGTTGCAATGCTTATGTGAAGAAACTTCAACCAAAGAAGCTCAAACCCAAAGCGGAGAAATGCGTCTTCATAGGATACCCTAAGGAAACTATTGGGTACACCTTCTATCTTAGATCCGAAGGCAAAATCTTTGTTGCTAAGAACGGATCCTTTCTAGAGAAAGAGTTTCTCTCGAAAGAAGTAAGTGGGAGGAAAATATAACTTGATGAGGTAATTGTACCTCCTCTCGAACCGGAGAGTAGCGCAAGAAAATGTTTCTGAGGTGCCTACACCGGCAAGAGAAGAAATTAATGATAATGATCATGATACTTCGGATCAAGTTGCTATTCAACCTGGAAGGTCGACAAGGTTACGTTCTGCACGAGAATGGTACGGCAACCTTGTCATGGAAATCATGTTGTTGGACAACAGTGAACCTTCGAACTATGAAGAAGCGATGGCGGGCTCGGATTCCAACAAATGGCTTGAGGCCATGAAATCCGAGATAGGATCCATGTATGAGAACAAAGTATGGACTTTGGTGGACTTGCCTGATGATCGGCGAGCCATAGAGAATAAATGGATCTTTAAGAAGAAGACCGATGCGGATGGCAATGTGACCATCTATAAGGCTCGACTTGTCGCTAAGGGCTATCGACAAGTTCAAGGGATTGACTACGATGAGACCTTCTCACCCGTAGCGATGCTAAAGTCGGTCGGAATCATGTTAGCAATTGCCACATTTTATGATTATGAAATCTGGCAAATGGAGGTCAAAACGGCATTCCCGAACGGCTTTCTTAAGGAAGAATTGTATATGATACAGCCGGAAGGTTTTGTCGATCCTAGCAATGCTAACAAGGTATGCAAGCTCTCATTGCAATCTCTAGCGATGGCTAGACGAATGCAGATGACAACAAACCTTCCCCTGCAACGGCACCAGAAGAATGCTGCTAGCACTCCCCGGCAACGAAACTAGAAGAATGTTGTTGATGGCCCACCAGCGCGTGGGTTCGCAACAGTTTTCGAGGGTAGAGTATTCGACCCAAATTTGTTAGTTTACCAGACAGGAGGTGAGAGAATACTCTCGAGTATTAGCAGCTGAATTTGTCATACTCAACCACACTTGAAAGATTAGTATCTGCAAGCAAAGTAGTAACAGCAAAGTAGCGAGTAACAGCGGTGGCAAGGAACAGCAGTTGTCACAGCAGTAGCAATTAGCAACAGTAGCAAGCGACAGTAATAGCAACAGTAGCAGCAGCAACAGAGCAAGACAAGTAACAGCAGTAGGACAAACTCGTAGGAAATGGGTCGCTGATTTGTTTGGATGATATTCATCATGCAACAGCTATAACACGGAGAGATATGTGGCTAGCTCCCGTTCGTCAATGTGATGTAGGCATGCAGTCCGTGTGCCGTCATACGTGCTTAGGGAAAAGAACTTGCATGACACCTATTGTCCATCCCTCCCGTGGCAGCGGGGTCCAAAAGGAAACTACGGGATATTAAGGTTCTCCTTTTAATAAAGAACCGGACCAACGCATTAGCACTTGGTGAACACATGAAGTCCTCAAACTATGGTCATCGCCGAGAGTGGTTCCGGTTATTGTCACTCCGGGGTTGCCGGATCATAACACATAGTAGGTAACTACAACTTGCAAGATCGGATCTAAAACACACATATTGGTGATAACATAATAATTTCAGATCTGAAATCATGGCACTCGGGCCCTAGTGACAAGCATTAAGCATGGCAAAGTAGTAGCAACATCAATCTGAGAACATAGTGGATACTAGGGATCAATCCCCATCAAAACTAACTCGATTATATGATAGATCTCATCCTACTCATCACCGCCCAGCGAGCCTACGAATAGATTACTCACGAACGACGAAGAGCTTCATGGAATTGGAGAGGGAAGAAGGTTGATGATGGCGATGGCAACGATTTCCCCTCTCCGGAGCCCAAGACGGACTCCAGATCTGCCCTCCAGATGAAGAACAGGTGGTGGCGGCGCCTCCGTATCGAAAACACGATGAAAACTTCTCTTTTTTTATTTTTTCTGGGACGAAAGGGATCTTATAGAGCTGGAGTTGGGGCGGCAGAGCCGTGTGGGCCCCACAAGCCTGCCCACCGCCACCAGGGGGTGGTGGCGGAGCCAGGGCTTGTGGCCCACTAGCCCACCCCCTGAGGTGGAACTTGGCGCAGATATTTTTCTTATTTTCCAAAACTGCTCCCCATAAATTTTCAGGACGTTTGGAGAACTTTGATTTCTGCACAAAAATAACACCAAGGCAATTCTACTGAAAACAGTGTCAGTCCAGGTTAGTTCCATTCAAATCATGCAAATTAGAGTCCAAAACAAGGGAAAAAGAGTTTGGAAAAGTAGATACGATGGAGATGTATCAAGCTCCAGCGCTCCATCTATGGGCTGGTGCAAGCATCTCGGAGTTGGAACATTCGTTTTGATGAGGTGATCAAAGCGTTTGGGTTTGTACAGACTTATAGAGAAGCATGTATTTACAAGAAAGTGAGTGAGAGCTCTGTAGCATTTCTCATATTATACATGGATGACATATTGTTGATGGAAAATGATATAGAACTATTGGAAAGCATAAAGGCCTATTTGAATAAAAGTTTTTCAATGAAGGACCTTGGAGAAGCTGCTTACATATTAGGCATCAAGATCTATAGAGATAGATCGAGACGCCTCAGAGGTCTTTCACAGTACATACCTTGACAAGATATTGAAGAAGTTCAATATGGATAAGGCTAAGAAGGGGTTCTTGCTTGTATTACAAGGTGTGAGGTTGAGTACGACTCAACACCCGACCACGGCAGAAGATAGAGAAAAGATGAGTACCGTCCCCTATGCTTAAGCCATAGGCTCTATTATGTATGCCATGTTGTGTACCAGACCTGATGTGAACCTTTTCATAAGTTTGGTAGGGAGGTACCAAAGTGATCCAGGAGTGGATCACTGGACAGCGGTCAAGAACATCCTGAAGTACCTAAAAAGGACTAAAGATATGTTTCTCGTTTATGGAGGCGCCGAAGAGCTCATCGTAAAGGGTTACGTCGATGCTAGCTTCGACACAAATCCGGATGACTCCAAGTCACAAACCGGATATGTGTATATTTTGAATAATGGGGCAGTTAGCTGGTGCAGTTGCAAGCCAAGCGTCGTGGCGGCATCTACATGTGAAGCGGAGTACATAGCTGCTTCGAAAGCAGCACGGGAAGGAGTCTGGATGAAGGAGTTCATCACCGACCTAGGAGTGATTACAAGTGCGTTGGGCCCGATGACTTTGTTCTGTAACAACACTGGAGCTATTGCCATTGCAAAGGAGCCCAGGTTTCACAAGAAGACCGAGCACATCAAGCACCGCTTCAACTCCATACGTGGATACATCCAGGATGGAGATATATATATTTGTAAAGTGCATGCGGATCAGAATGTCACGGATCCGTTGACTAAACCTCTTCCACGAGCGAAACATGATCAGCACCAAAACTCTATGGGTGTTCGATTCATCACAATGTAACTAGATTATTGACTCTAGTGCAAGTGAGAGACTGTTGGAAATATGCCCTAGACGCAATAATAAAGTGGTTATTATTATATTTCCTAGTTCATGATAATTATCTATTATTCATGCTATAATTGTATTTATCGGAAACCGTAATATGTGTGTGAATATATAGATCACAATGTGTCCCTAGTGAGCCTCTAGTTGGCTAGCTCATTGATCAATCGATGATCATGGTTTCCTGATCATGGACATTGGATGTCATTGATAACGGGATCACATCATTGGGGAATGATGTGATGGACAAGACCCAATCCTAAGCATAGCACTAGATCGTGTTGTTCGCGTGCTTAAGATTTTCTAATGTCAAGTATCATTTCCTTAGACCATGAGATTGTGCAACTCCCGGATGCCGTAGGAGTGCTTTGGGTCTATCAAACAACACAACATAACTGGGTGATTATAAAGGTGCACTACAGGTATCTCCGAAAGTGTCTCTTGGGTTGTACGAATCAAGACTGGGATTTGTCACTCCGTGTGACGGAGAGGTATCTCTGGGCCCACTCAGTAATCCATCATCATATTGAGCTCAGTGTGACTAAGGAGTTAGCCATGGGATGATGTGTTACGGAACGAGTAAAGAGACTTGCCGGTAACGAGATTGAACAAGATATAGGGATACCGACGATCGAATCTTGGGCAAGTATTATACCGGTAGACAAAGGGAATTGCATACAGGATTGATTGAATCCCTCACATCGTGGTTCATCCGATCATATCATCGTTGAACATGTTGGAGCCAACATGGATATCCAGATCACGCTGTTGGTTATTGACCGGAGAGGTGTCTCGGTCATGTCTGCAAGTTTCCCGAACCTGTAGGGTCTACACACTTAAGGTTCGATGATGCTAAGGTTATATGGGAATAGTGTACGTGATTACCGAAGGTTGTTCGGAGTCCCAGATGAGACCCCGAACATCATGAGGAGTTCCGGAATGGTCCGGAGGTAAAGATTCATATATAAAAAGTGAGGATTTGGTCACCGGAAGTGTTTTGGGCGACACCGGTAATGTACCGGGACCACCGGAAGGGTTCCGGGGGTCCACCGGCAAGGGCCATCAGCCCCAAGCTGCTACATGGGCCAAAAGTGGTAGGGAACCAGCCCCTAAGTGGTCTGGTGCGCCTCCACAATCAGCCCAAGGCGCAGCAAGGGGTGGAGGAGGCAAAACCGTAGGCGTGGGGAGGCCACCTTGGGCCTCAAGGCCCACCCTAGGACGCCTCCACCACCTTGGCCGCCGGCCAAAACCATCTAGGGCTGCCGCACCCTTACGGTGGGAAACCCTAAAGGGTGGGCACCCTCCTCCCTCTCCTCCTATAAATAGTGGAGGTTTTGGGGCTGATTTGAGACAAGAATTCTCTCTCTCTCTCTCTCTCTCTCGGCGCAGCCCTACTCCTCCTCCTCCTCGCCCTCCGTACTGCGTGGGGAAGCCCTGTCGGAGTACCATGTAGCTCCACCGTCACCACGCCATCGTGTTGTCAGAGCTCTCCCTCAACCTCTCCTCCCTCCTTGCTAGATCAGGGCGTTGGAGACGTCACCGGGCTGCACGTGTGTTGAACGCGGAGGCACCATCGTTCGGTGCATAGATCGGAAATCCACCGCGATCTGAATCGCTGCGCGTACGACTCCATCAACCGCGTTCTAGCAACGCTTCCGCTTAGCAATCTTCAAAGGTATGAAGATGCTCTACCCCTTTGCTCGTTGCTGGTTTCTCCATAGATAGATCCTTGTGTGGCGTAGGAAAGTTTTTGAAATTACTGTGTTCCCCCAACAGGGCCCACCCTGGCCGCCGCCTCCACCTTGGCTACCGGACCCTAGGGCGTCCTCCCCTCCTCCCTTCCCTCTATATATAAAGAAGGAGAGAGAGGGCAGCAACACACCAACATGCTACGACGCTCCTCCTCCTCTCCCTCTAAACATCATGTCGTGAAGTCGTGCTGAGCTGTCACCACCATCACCTTACCACGCCGTCGTGCTACTAGAGGACTCGGGCTACTACTTCATCATCACACGCTGGAACGAGGAGGTAAAGGCGTCATCAAGCCGTACGTGTGTTGAACGCGGATGTGCCGTCTGTTTGGCGCTTGATAGGGAGTTCGTGGGACGGATCATGATCGGATCGCGAAGACGTACCACTACATCAACTGTGTTCTTGAATGCTTCCGCTTTGCGATCTACAAGGGTATGTAGATTCAATCTCTCCTCTCGTAGATGTGCATCTCATATATCGATTTTGGTGAGCATAGGATTTTTTTGTTTCCCATGCAACGTTCCTCAACACATGGTCCATCGTCTCCATAACCATTAATATTGCCACATCAAACATATGACATCACTAGAATCATTTTGGTTTTTTGGACTTCAAAATGTTTTATCTCTTAAATGAAAAATCCAACTAAAAATCCTTTTTCATCATTAAATTCTGTCTCGACAAGATCTTCAAAACTAGATCCGATATTGTTATGTTTCGACGGCCTTTTTCGGAGCCAAAAGTTGCCACAGTGTTTACACTAAAGTTGTCATGGTTTTTACAATAAAGTTGCCATGACATGTTGCATCTAGTTTTTTCTTCTAGATTTAAAGTTACCATCGTATTTCAACTAATTTTCATGTTAATTATTATTAATTGACCATGGCAAATTTTAGTGATTAACCACAGCAAAATTAATTCATGAATCATGACAATTTTCAGTAATTCATCATGACAAATTGAGTTTATATATCATGACAATTTTAGTATTTTGACCATGACAATTCTAGTATTTTGAACATGAAAATTATTTTTTGTATAAACCATGAGAATATTTAGTGCATGTATCATGGCAAATTTAAGTAATCCAGCATGGCAATTTTAGTTATAGTTCATGTCAAATTTGAACCAGTGAACATGCATTTTTAAAGTAATTGACGACATATTTCATTTTTACTTATGAACCATATCAAAATTATTTCATGGATCATGGAAAAATTTAGTATTTCATCATGGCAAGTTTAGTTTTTTAATTTCTTTTTTATAACATGTAAAAATTTATTTTAAACGTAGAAGAAAAGTAATTGAAATATATCATAGAAACTTCAGTGTAATCATGATGACATTTATGTGTAATAGATATGGCAACTTTTGACCAACAAAAATAGGTCATCGAAACACATCGATATGAGATCTAGTTTCGAAGATCTCATTGCGGCGGAATTAATGGTGAAAATAGTGTTTCAATCAAAAAATTTATCTAAAACAAAAATCGAAAGACTCTGCTGACATCATAAATTTCGTCACTTGTGAATGCATGGGATGGGATGACATTGCCCAATCCATGGTCATGGGGCGTATGGTAGGGTGTTGCTCCCACCACACTTGTGGTGGCTATCAACGTCCTTTTAGTTTTATCTTTTGATCATGGGAATTTTCCTCTTTTCCTCCTTAATATTTTTCCAATATTTAAATCATTTTCTCATTCTAAAATCTGGTACGCACATGAAATTTTTATCTTTAATGACATGACATTTTTATTATTAATAACACGGCACTTTTATTGTTTGGATCCTGACATTCTTTACCATTAAGACCATGTCAAAGAAAATATAAGAAGCGTGTCAATTTTAATGTCTGGAACATGGAATTTTTATTTTATGTCATGTCATTTTTATTTTATTTTTTGACCATGAGTAATTTTCTTTTTTTCCAATATTTGAATCATTTTTGTCATCATAAAATGTGATAAGTACATGGCATTTTTATTATTAGTAACATGATATTTTTTATCATGACATTTTTATTTTTATGTCATGGCATTTTTATTTATTTTTTTATCATGGGAATTCCTTTTTTGCTCCTTGATTTTTTTTGAATCATTTTCTCACAAGGATTTTATGTATGTTTTTCTTCATTTTCTTAAAAACTCAAATCTGCCATGAACGATTTTATATTTTTGACGGCATTTTTTCTTTTTCGCAGGCTTGTTGTTTTGTTTGTCCTGATAGACATTTCTTTCTGTGTGTGATTTTGTTTTGTTTTATACAAAGAGAAATACATATCTTGGCATTTTTGCATTTTTTGTTTGTGTTTAACTTTTCTGAAATGAGCACAAAATGCCTAATTATAGGCGTCAAGATGCATTTTCTATCTGTGTGATGTTTTAGAAGTCTTATCTTTTTTTTTCTTGATAACTTTTAGAAGGTGCGTATCAGATTTTGGAATGAGAAAAGTTATCTTTTAGAAATGTGATGTTTTAGAAGTGTTATCTTGTTTGTACTCGACTAGAAAAGGTGGCTTATGCCTGGAGTCAAGAAAGGCATGGGTGCCAGAAATGTTATTTGGGTGGTTTGGCGTATTCACCGAAGGTAGCAACTAGTTGGTGACCGTTGCTTTAGAAGCCTTCCAATAATCACTCTCACACATCGCTTTTAGAAACGAAAAGAAAACATGTTTTTTTGTTTTTTTAATCACGAGAGGTACGATTTTTCTATTTGATTTTTATGCTAGGTTTCTTCATAAAAAAATTCATCAAAACATATAAATATGGAATCTATTTTTGAAGATCTCAACGCGAAGAATCCAACGATGAAAACGGTTCAAGATTTGGATCCACGGTTTAAGAGATAAAATGTTTTTAAAATACAGATCTATGAAAAAAGAAAAAACCCATAGGTTGCGACAAGTAGTACACATGCAGTACGCCATTTGTCGCAACCTGAAAGTGATTTTTGAAAGAAGTACTTCACAATTACTGATTTCGCCCCAGCAGACAGTTATTGGCGTCTTATTTGTCTCAAAAAAAGTTATTGGCGTCTAAGAAAAAGTGGTTGAGTTTTGTGGGACACAAACCCAAAATATGATGAAGTGGTTTTTTGCTATTTACTCCTGATGAGGTCAGGTCGAGCGGCAAGCCGGCGGAGGCGACTTGCGACTATGTGGCCGGCATCGCTCCCTGCCTATCACCCCTTCCGCGGCTACAGGTGAACTGTGATGGCCTGGAACCGAAACCTTCTGACCAAAAAGATGCATTAGTACTCTTTAGGAATTCTAACAAGTTCCAAGTTAAACGATCCATTCCTAGAACAAAGGTACAACATTATTCCTGCAACAGGGAATTTTCCCTGCTGTTGTTATTCGGCACAAAGGCCGGCCTATTTAAACAAACAGCCTCAAATGGCAATGGCTACAGCTAAACATCGCTTGCAAGCACTTCCTCCGGTTCATCAGGTCAACAAGGGGACGAATCAGATTCAACCGCACATACACATGTATATACAAACTCCGAACCTTGCACTAGAAGAAGTATGAGAGCTGCTCCTTCTTCCTCGACCCGCCTTTGCCGTAGAGCTCGTTCCATTCCTTTAGGGCAGTCATGATAGACCCCTCACTAGCCAAGCTTGCGCCGACCTACGTAGCGTCAAATGCGTAATTGTTTAGCAGTCTGTTCCTGGGGTGAAAAGGTTTAGACTAACAGCAAAAAGAAAAAAAAACACTAGTAACTTACTTGATCCTTCGCCAGCCTCAAGTCCTCCATGGTTAGCGGCCTGAGGGTGACGGTATCTTCGGTTGCGCCTTCGACGCCTTTCTCGGTTTTCTCTGTCTCGCCTTGCTTGGTTTCTGGCATGACATTCTCGCATTTCTTGCTTTCTGAGCTTTGTTCCGCGCTTTCTTGATTTTTGGGTTGCGTTTCTGGCTCCTTCACTTTCACTACATTTTCCTTCTTATCCTGGGAAATTGAATTATCTAGCCAGCATGAGATGATGATATGATTGGTGCAACACATCTAAACCAAACCAATGCATGTGTTTGCAGGCTTCAATTGGGAGACACACTTATATATGATTTTTTTTTCCGACAAATCTACTGGCCATAAAATTTAGTGGAGGGATTCGTTTCTCGTGGTTTTACCTTTTCCTTCTGTTGTTCTTTCTGAATGAGCTCTCTAACAGGGCGGTAGGCAGCCGTCACACAAAGATTCTGGGAAAGAAGAAAACAACAGTTCTGGTCATTCAGAGAATGGTCACTTCAATATACCGTTCCAACTTCACGAATGATTCAGAAATGTTACCTTCAGATCACTTCCGCTGTATCCTTCAGTCGATGTTGCAAGCTCCTTAAAGTCAATACCTTCTTCAACCTTCTCTTTGGACAGCAGCTTCTTCAAAATCAACTCTCTACTTTCCAAAGTAGGGAGACCGACCATTATTCTGTTTGAAAAAACATGACATGTCAGCAACTCATCTAGAGGCCATCAAGACACGTTTTTTCACATAAAAAGAGCATATTTAAACAAACCTGTGCTCAAACCTCCTAACAATCGCTTCGTCCAGGTCAAATGGTCTGTTTGTTGCAGCAAGGACAAGAATCCTTTCATTAGAATTTGACAAGAGCCCATCCCAATGAGTCATGAACTCATTCTTGATTCTTCGCGGCAGCTCATTTTCATTGCGTTGATCACGCTGCCCTAACAAGCTGTCCACCTCATCCACGAAAATAATGGCCGGTGCAAGTTTAGTAGCCAGACTGAATAAAGCCCGGATTGTCTTCTCGGCATCCCCATAATATTTTGACATGATGGTGGACAAGGAGATGTTCAAGAAGCTAGCTCCGGCTTCATTTGCTAAAGCCTTGGCCAGCATCGTTTTCCCTGTTCCAGGAGGTCCAAATAGTAGAATCCCCTTGCATGGCTTCAGAAGACCACCATTGAAAAGTTCAGGCCGCTTAAGCGGAAGCATGACAAGCTCCTGAAGTGACTCTTTTATATCAGTCAATGCTCCGATGTCATCAAATGTGACTCCTATTTGACTGGCCGGTACAACAGTTGGTCGGATCAGCTTTTCGAATTCGTTGTCTGGAGTAACCTGTGACTTACACAAAATTGTAAACAATAATGATAATTAGTAAATAGTACTTTGCAAACTACTAAAGACAAAGCCGTTGCTAGTTGAAAATATGGGATACCTACCTTCTTTCCGACATCCTTTGGTTCCACTGTATCTTTTCCAAGGCTGCTGCTCTCTTGGAAAATTCTTAATCCATGAGATAAGCTGTGAAATAATCATGTTAAGAAAACATGTTAGTTTTCTTTTAGATAAAAGAATGTCTCTACCCCGCCCTAGATAGCTGGAGATAGAGCAATGGACTATCGTAATAAATTAGCTAACCTCTCTGAAGGAATAACGAGCTTCCCGTTTCTGTATTTAGGGACCTTGTTATCCATCAAATGATAAGAGACTGCTGGGGCCATAATTTCTTCCATGTAGCTGGCAATGGTTTTTAAATCTTCATCTGGATCTAATGAGTCCAAATCATCACAGATCAGACTGTTGGCTGAGAGCACCTCTGCAATCATATTTGTAAAGATTTGACCCTTGGTTTTCTTAGTATCTTCTTCTATTTGGGTTTTCCATTTCACAAGATCTGCCTCCTCCTTGGGAGGCTTAGTCTCCAGAACGCATGGAAATATATCACTGACAACCTCATCAACATCATCACTATCTTCATCAGATTCGAGAAAGTATGAACCAATTATCAAAACTCGCCCAGACAGTTTGCTCAACATTTTCTTGAACAATGAACATGCTGTATCTGAAGCACCAAGTAATAGGTTGACATCCCTTATGTAAATGATAACTGGATTACATTCAGAAACGGAAGCTATCAACTGCAAAAAGAATATCAATATTAGCTCATAAGCAATGCAATGTTGTCGATGATGCAGCTGAATGCCTCAATTACCTTGTAAAGAGATTTTATGAGAATTTTCTCATCTAAGTTCCAGCTTTGTCTGATTGGACCTGCAATGAAAAGGAATATTAAGTTAGTTGCGCATGCAAAATCATTATATATCGCATTCACAAGAAGGCACAGAGCTGACACACAGATCATAGATAAAAATAGAGCCCTTAAGGTTCCCAGTTAGAGTTGGATGAACCAATATGGGGCACATTTGAAATTAATGGACCATAAATCCTTGAGGGTGTTGGTTGTCTGAAGCTTGTCGAACCATTTGATCAATCAATACATGAACTGTTGCATCAGCGATGAGAAAATATTGAACGGACAGACAACTCACCAAAATCTTCGGAAGGCTCACATGCATGGAAAAACGCAGCAGGCAATAACGATATATGCACCCGAACTGAAGGTGTTTTAGTGCAATTACTGCAGAAGCAATATAAAAAGTGAGACTTAAATAGAATAATCTTTATCTCGAGTTTAATATCCACAATTAGATGTGTTACCTCGTCCTCAAATCCAGAAGGTTCTTTTCATATTTCAGTGATTCTGCATTAATGTTTCATGAAAAAAACAATCAGAATAGCACAGAAATTGTAGGAATTGTGATGCTTGCCTTATTCAAATGCATGATTGACAGAATGAAAACGACTTGATAGGAAGAAACAGTACAAGATTAAAAATAAAAGCAAATGGCGGAGCTTATGCTAGTGGCTAGTGTGACATCTCCGAAGGTGACTAGTGATTTCATACCTTCTGGCTCATCCTTCTTGCGGAAAAAGTTGAAAGATCCAACCAAACCAGACACTTTGTCCAAGGCGGACTCTGTTAAGGATCTTTTACGAACCTTCATCAAAGAACAAATCATCGGTAAGATGATAGTCATATCAATGCAAGTTTTACAAGCTAGTTTTTTTTTCGCGAATACACATGGTTGTGTATCATTCTATTGATAGGTAGAAAGAGAGTTTTGGTACAGAGGTGGCGACTCCCGTCGCCATACACACGAAAACAGAAAATGCATATTCAGCATCTCTACTTTTCGTAATTGTTCATCAATGCGGACAAACTAATGGTGTCCTTATCAAGGAACCCATGGTCGATCCTTTTAACCTGAACGTTTTGTTTCCTGAGGTAATAAAATGGACAAACCCTGACAACAGAAAGGTAGTGGGGCAGGGGCCTCAGTATAACTAAACGTAAAAACAGTAGGTCCACACAACCAACTGATGAACCGCACCAGGGATCATTCCCTGTTTTTTCGGAAAAACTGATGAACCGCACCGAAAATTCTGAATTCTCCGTGTCCCTCAAAATACCAATCAATTGTAGCACAGAAACATGAAACCTATCAATCACAGGACGGGATTAACAAACTAACCAGGGCACTGCTTGCGCTCCCGTATTTGTGTTGGATCTGCATTTGGCATATACAGCGAGAAACAGTTCAGAATCAACTAGACTACAAAATGGCATCCGCAAACCTAAGTGCCCCAATAGTTCCTCACTAACCTGGCGCGAGAACTCGGCGATGTCGAGCAGCATCAGGCGAGCGTCAAAGTGGTGTGCCAGAGCCTTGGCGAGCGACTGGAGGTATGGTTCTGCAAGAACAAGCTGCCCACGTCAAAAGAGACGATCTTTGCGATCAAGCGAACCCACATTAATTACGAGGAGGCGAACCTGAGGGGCCACAGAGCAGTATGGTGCGGCTGGCGGCAGAGAGGACCCGGATGTGGCTGGGCAACGTCGTCTTGCTCAGGTAGGCGTACCCGGCGCTGGTGAGTGCCAGCTTCGTCTCCTCGCTGCAATCAGAAGATAAATAAACAATGTAACGCCTGCTTGATGATTAGCTGCTTTTCCCCAAACACATTCGAATTCCCGTTGACGGCCTACAAGTTAGTAGAACACATGGGTCTACCCACCAAATACCGCCAAGTCGTATACTAATCGGTAATCACTCCTCGCTTTGGAACTTTTTCCAATGAAACCGAGGGGAAAGATCGCACATTTACTTTAATTGACTTTTAATCCTGAAAACGCGCGGAGAGAGCCCACGGACCTGAGGTAGTAGGGGAAGTCGTCGAAGGTGACCCCGATGTCGACCCCGTCGACCACCAGCCGGCGCAGCTCCGCCTCCACCTCCGCGCCGGCGACGCCGCCGTCGTGTGGGGTGGACGCGGCCGTCAGGCGCGCCGACACGAGGCCGATGCCGACGCCGACGCCGACGGTGACGGCGGACGCAAGGAGGCTCCCGTGCTCCATGTGGCCACAGCCGCCGCGGCACCGAGAGTACACGCCGCCGCCTCACGCGCGTGCGCTCGACTTATGATGCACAAGGCATGCAATGTTTTTGGGTTGGGCCAAGGGGCGGATCGATCCGGAGGGGTGGGTGGCGGGGGCTGCTGCTTATATAGAGACGGGGACGTGTTCGTCTGGGTCCCGACGGGTCAACAAGTCCACGGCGTGTCACCGTCACCGGGGATTCGGAATTGCCAGAGGTGCCGACTCGGCTGGATCGCCGATGGAGGGCCGGATTTCGTTCCTGGTCGCCAATCCCGTTTATGCAGAGGAAAATTGCACGTTCATCTACTGACGGAAAGGTTAACAGAGCCTTTTTTTTTTGGCGAAATAGGTTAACAGAGCGTTAACAGCTGGATAAATACGTTACTCTATTTTTTTCGCCTCGTTTCTTCATTATTAAAAGAACACCTCATACTTCACACACACGTAGCAGGCGCGGATATACGTGGGTGATTGCACAAGGACCACAATCTTAGTATTAGCGTTCTTACTTTTTGATTTTTTTAGTATATGTGGTAAGCAATTCAAATGATTTAAAAAATATTAGCGTTCTTTCTAAGTGCAATAGTTTTTCAAAAGAGATTAGCACGAATCGTAGGCCACTATTTAGAGTTTCGGTGATTTGCTTTTAAATAATGCTTCATGGCTTCTCCCTGTTGATCTAATTTCTTTTAAGAGTTCATCTTAAAATAAAAATGAAATGCCAACAAGGTGTTAACAATAGGTCATGCCATATTTGTCAAAAACAATAATAGGTAGGTTCGATGTGTGCAATTAACAAGAGCAATTATACTTGACTGGTGCATCCACGCGAGTACATACACGTGGAATGGGAGCCGATGGACGAGGATAAGTGCACGCGGAACAAACTACATAGCAAGAGACCACTATCTTTCAATTGTTGTTCTTTCTTATTAGTGTAACACTTTTTCGCAAAAAGATACTGAAACGGAAAACACTAATATGTGTATTTTTCCATCTTTACACCCTGGCTCATGTTGCTTTTGATGCATCCCCTTACTATGTTGTATGAGCAAAATTGATGAAGACAAAACGCTAAGCTCCCTAGAATTGAAGGCCTCTCATTCAATTAAGGTCATCAATTTAGAATTGGATCACCGATTTTGACTGAGTTAACAATGTCTCACTTAACTATTTTAATTTACTATGCTCTCTTATTTCATTGAGAAATTAAATATTAGATGCCTCTAATTCAATTAAGGTCACTAATTTGGAATTGGGTCACCGGTTTTGACTGGGTCAACAATGTCTCAAATCAAGTATTAGATTTAGTTCATGATCTTAACTAGGTCAACAATTCTTCAAATCAATTAGAAGCAACCGACTTATAAAAACTTATCAATACTAGGCACCGTCTCATCATCTAGAAAAAATAGCGTTAATATGTGATACTCTAACACCAATATAGTACATGCAGGCACTCACGCAGAAATTTTTCCCATTGCGAAAGCGCACCACAACATCGCATTATATGAATAGAAAAAGACACTCCATCATCTTCCCCATTAACCAAACCTAATACTCACTCTGTTCTAAAATATAAAGTGTATACGTTTATTGAAAAGCCATTTTTTTAACTTTGACCA
Organism: Hordeum vulgare subsp. vulgare; assembly: GCF_904849725.1. Classification (NCBI taxonomy): domain Eukaryota; kingdom Viridiplantae; phylum Streptophyta; class Magnoliopsida; order Poales; family Poaceae; genus Hordeum; species Hordeum vulgare. The sequence continues at coordinate 379,385,380 of NC_058520.1, read as the reverse complement.
AGTTCAAAGGCAAAAATATTGATATCCACAATATTAAATAATAAAATATGAACAATTATTTCATTACAAAAGAATCTGATTTGATATTATGGATATTGATATATTTCTACAAAAATGTGGTCAAATTTAAAGAGATTTACATTTTTCAAAAACTAATACACCTTATATTTTAAGATAGATTGAATATATATATAATCCAAAACCATCAAGTGCGCAACAAAGCGCGCCCAACCCTTCTAGTTCACAGTAAATATGAAAGAAACAAGAGTCTAGATGGCAACCTTGACAACCATGTCAATTGATATTGTCGTTCCTTCTTAGAGTAATGCTTCCTTGCAAGGAAGATATTGAAATTGGCAATAGTGATGCATGCATTTTTCTTATTTACAGCAACATCATTTGAGATTAATCAATGAAAACAAAATGGTTGAATTAAAGCATTTACAATAATAGTAAGTAAGAAAGAAGAGTCTGGAAGATAACATTAACAACCATGTCAATAGATGGATTCTCCTTAACTTCTATTTTTTGACATGAGAAGTGCAAGAGGGATGTGGATGTAGGGACCCGTTCTACCTGATCAAAGCCACCAATTGTGCACAGTGGCGGAGACAGGGGGACCAGCCCGGGCCATGGGCTCCCGAACAACATGAATTTCCTACCAGATTACTCATGAACAATGTAGAATTAGAGATTTTTTATTGCTAAACATCTATTTTTCTAAGGTTTGGCCCTCCCCAACCTATTTTAATAGCACTTGGTCCCCCGATCAAAATTTTCTGCCACCGCTACTGGTTCTGCATGCAACAATGATCCCTGGATTGACTTGGCAATGGTGCACACCGAACTGATTATCATAGTTTACATGCATACATATATCGTGTCTTACACAAATAGGGTCCTTGTGGACCAAGTCTTACAACATAAGCCACTAGGGAAAGTCTTCAAAACAACTGCAGCAGAAACACATCTTCAACCTCAAGATGGGACCACATCAAAATGCTAATACAACAGGAAAGCTCACTCGAAGATCGATCTATCCCACGTAGACCTCATGGTGGTACTCTTCCATCTATTGGTCGTCTCCAAGATCTGGCCAAAACAACAAGCTAGTTGAGTACACTGAATGTACTCATAAGCGGGCCGATGAATGTATGGAAATATTCATGCAACTAAGTCAAGCGTAAGTCTGATGGTGGGATCCCCTGGGGCAAGCCCAAGATAAGGAGTCAGCCCAACAAGCACGGGGTTACCCGAGCTACCACATTCAACGCTCCATCAACTTAAGCAACAACTCAATGAACCTCTTGGGGAGTTCATCCTCTGCTTCTGTCAAGTACATCACCAGATCCAAGACCTGTCTGATAGATCTATCATCTCAGAATTCTACACAGGCGTTCGGGGTGCCCATGTTCGTTGCAAACTCGCCACAAACCGGGTGTACACTCTCATGAAACTATATTGCAATACACACAAGTGTGCTCGGGCTGAGAAAGGCAAGTTCTCTTCTAGGGCTGGGTGACGCAAGCATGAGGGACAAAGCACAAGGATAGGGGCCAGGCCAAGCATACAAAGCGAGGAGGCCAGAAGTGTGGTGTCGTGGATGTCAAAGTTACCATCCAAAATGGTGAATCTCGTGGGATCACCATTGAGGCCGACCTGCCTGCCCAATAGGCAACCAAGCATGGAAACAGACAGTTGAATAAGAGCAATTCTAACGCGTTGTCCCAAATGGACTTGCGCTTTGTTCTCTTTTTCTCCGTTTGGGTCGGCATGGCTGCCCCCTTTTCCGCTTGGGTAGGTTGTGCATTCAACGAGAGGGCGCATTTTCGTCCACGCAGCCGGTCGGTCCACATAATCGTAATTTATTTATACAAGCCGAATAGAAGTTAAATGTCCCAAAAAAACACATAATTTCACAACCGAATAAGAATATTTCATAGTTTACAAGCCAAAGAGAAATTAAATTGTCTCAAATGAAATAGAGCAATATATCTATTGGTTGCCAACATGAGCCCACATATGCTCAACCAATCATCTTGTAGCTGAACATGGGTTTCTCAATCACACATTTGATGACGAAATTCGATGAACTATGCAAACATTGTCTCTCCGCCATGATGAGGCACAACGTTGTCACCTTGGAACTGAAACCCTTGGTTGTAGATACGTTCCGTGCGCTCATCCTCAACGATCATGTTGTGCATGATCACAAAGTTATCATCACCCCTAGAACTTCTTGGTGCTCCAAGTTCTCGCAGGATAGTGAATGATGCCCCATCGAGATTGAAGAACACCAAAGGCATGTTCCACACCCTTCCTAACACTCTCTTGCTCCTCGAAAAATCTCTTCCTTTTCACTCCTATAGGGTCGGGGATTGTCTTCACAAGAGTAGTCTAGTGAGGATAGATACCCTCAGCTAGGTAGTATCCCTTTTCGTACATGTGGCCATTGATCTCAACATTGACCTTCAGACTATTTCCTTATGCAAGTCTTCCAAACACCGGAGATCATTGAAGCACGTTGATATCATTGTGAGATACGGCCATGCTGAATAAACAGTACTAGATTGAGACATCTTGTGATGCCACGACCTTGAGTATGACAGTGCAATCTTTGACATGGCCCCTATACTGCCCCTACTAAGCAGAAGGGTAGTTCTTCCACTAACAGTGCATACAATCTATGCTACCAAGTATCCCCGGGAAGCCCCTACTGGCATGCATCCCCAACAGCCGGTCAGTATCTGCAACATTTGGCTCTCTCAAGTACTCAAGGCCAAACACTGCAATCACAGCCTTGTAGAACTTATACATGGATTCTAGGCACGTGGACTCACTCATATGAACATACTCATCAATGAGATCACCAGGAACTCCGTATGCAAGCATCTAGATAGTTATAGTACATTTGTGATAAGAGGAGAAGCCAATCTTTCCAAGGGCATCCTCCTTGCACTCAAAATACTTATTGTATCCAACCATCCCATCCCGAATATGGTTGAAATCATGCCTAGCCATAAGGAAACGACACCGGAATTGGTGATGTTTGAAGAGCGGGTTGGCTGTCTAAAAGTAGCCCTTCCAAAGAAGTAAATGGCCACTCTCTCGGCTACAATTCAACGCAGGAGTCAGGATTGATCCCCGAAACAACCATGACCGCCTACTAAGGTGGTCATGGACGACCAACACAGCAGCCACCATCTCCTCATCGTTGGATAAGGAATCATCGGAGTCGCATAGGAAATTGTGGAAAAGGAACTAGTCACCGGAGTCCATTTGTACCTTTGGGTCAAACCGTCGGACAACTTGCGAGCATCGTCGAAGAAGCTGGTCGGCAGAGAGATGTTCGCCTCCCCTGGACCAGGTAGCTGGCCTCGTAATGTCCGACGAGCATGGCAGCATTGTCCAAGGAGCTGGCCTAGGGCACGGGGCTGAGGTGGTGCTCGCAGCGACATCGGGGAAGAAGTTGCGGTTCCCCGACGACGAGGTGGTGGCGACGGCAACGTGGGAAGGTGGAATGTTGTGGGGGAGGTATGTGGGTAGAGACTGCTCCCAAGGGCACTAGAACTTGTTGGCGGCGGTGACACGGTGGGGTGGGCAGAGGCTCGCTGTCGATGGAGGAGAGAATGGCCTATATATGTGCCACTGGCTGGCAGGCCAGGGGAGGAGTAGGCGGGCGTCATGTGTGTCCGCCTCGTGTTCCCGCCGACGCAAATGAGGCTCAAATTTGGGCTTGGAATGGGTTGACAGGCGGATGAAAAGCGGGCACGCGTCCGCTTGGATCGGTGTGGGGACCCCGATTCATAAGTCGAAGTCACCGAATGCACGTGTGCAGTGATCCCATGATCAATGCTCACTGAATAGACAGAAACTAAAGAACAAGAGTCTTAGATCCATTACATACCATCTTGCACAAATATGACCATTATGGTCAAGTCTTCATAGATAGGACCATGAAGTCCAAACATGAGATAAGCACTCGCAACACAAATCTTCAATGATAGCATGGACCCATGTCATCTACCTTAACCCTACAGGAATTTTGACTAGGAAGTGTCCTAACTCGCATGTTCTTCACCAAGGTATCCTTCATCATATCATGTTCTTTCATGCATGGCCAAGTAAATAGCCAGGGACAAGCCAGTGAGTACTTTTGAATGTACTCGCAAGCAACCCATGTTTGGAACAAAGTAAACAATGCATCGCATAACACTAAGCAGGTATCTTTGTGGAAAGCTAGTTTTGAGTGCAATATTATGTCCTACCATTTTGTAAATCATGCATAATGAGGTTATATATATATATATAACCTCATTATATAAGCAGAGTTGGAATAACTCAAGTTTAATTATCTCATAAAGTCATCTGACTTAGCTCAAGTACTTCTCCCCACACACACTAAGTTTTGTAAAACAATGGGGCGTATACTAAGAGAGGTCACCCAATTGTCCTTGACCATGGACATGTCTATTCAAATAGTCTGACACGTTGCACAGGTTCACTTTACCCACAAGACTCGGGGAACTTTCGCAGCATCCACGACTCGTGGTATATTACATACCCGAGGTAAGCATCAAAACAATGCCTTTCCCATGACAACACTAAACAAAGAGTACACTCATTGGTACACATACCTCATGATGTACATCACTCATACCATCCATTAGGGGACACAACGATGTGCCCGGTTTCTGCAAAAACAACCATAGTTGTCCATTCAGTCATGACCCCGTATCGAAAGTGACTCGGCTCTCTCGCCACTAGTAATGTGGGCTCTCTACTAGCATCGACCAAAGTAATCAACAGAGCACTTCCTCATAAGGGGTATTATTTTCGTACATATAAGGTTGGAGTAACGATCGCAACTTAAACCAATCCTTTTTCGAAAACAACACACTCACTTGCCTCGCTACACCACTTCTTTATCTAGTGGTTACCTAGGTCAACACCTCCCTGATATGTCTCCAACGTATCTATAATTTGTGATTGTTCCATGCTATAATATTATAATTCTAGAATACTTTTTGGGTATTTATTTATCAATTAATATTATTTTAGATCACTAACCTCTTAACCCAGTGCCTAGTGCTAGTTGTCATTTTCTCCATGTTTTTGGCTTTTCAGTTTTACGGTACCAAACGAAGTCCAATTGCCCCGAAACTTTTTGATTATTTTTCTAGAACAAAAGAAGACCTAGAAGCTTCGAGAGAAGACTGGAGGCCACACGAGGAGGCCACCACACATCAGGGTGCATCGAGGGGGGTGGCCGTATCCTATTGTGTGGTGGGCTCCCCTGGCGCCTCATGATGTCCCTCTCCGTCCTATAAATTCTAATAAATCCCCAAAACCATAAGGAGCCTCCCGAAACACTTTTTCTGCCGACGCAAGTCTCTGTTCCGCCATGAGACCATTTGGAGTCCTTTTTTGATGCCTGCCGGAGGGGGATCGATCATGGAGTGTCTCTACATCATCCTTGCTGCTCCCATGCTGATGTGTGAGTAGTTTAAGACTAACCTACTGGTCCATAGTTAGTACCTATATGGCTATATCTTTGTGGGGGCCCGACTCATGAGTTGTGATCACCGAATGCACATGTACAATAATATAAGATATCAATGCTCATTAAACACACACAAGCTAAATAACAAGAGTCTTACATCCATAATACCGTCTGATACAAATAAATACCATCAAGGTCAAGTATTACATGGTAGGTCCATAAAGACCAAATACCAAACACAAACTAGCAGGAGAAATCTCAAAACAAAGCGTGAACCCATGCCATGTGCCTTAACCCTACACGCTTCTAACTGCGAAGCGTCCTAGTTCGCATGTTCGTCCCCAACGAACTCTTTTTCGAACTCCTCATCTTCCATGCCTGGAAAATTAAATAACCAGCGGAAAGCAACCCATGTTTGGAACAAGGCAATAACAATGCATGATATATCACTAATAGGTAAGTTGCAGAAAGCCAATTTTAAGTGCAATGACATGATCAATATCGTATGACGGCATGCATTATGACAGGATAGATATCCTTATGAACAAGTTATGGATATCAATATAACAGGGGTTGAACATCTCATGTTTGAACATCTTGTCAAATCCTCCGACTTGTCTCAAATATCATCTTTCTCACACACACACCAAGTTTTGTGAAAACATTTGGACATAGTCTAAGCAGGACCATCAACTGTCCATGACCGTGGACCCGGCTATTCGAATATTTTTTACACTCTATAGAGGTTGCACACTTTACCCACAAGACTCGGGGAACTTCCGTGTCAATCCACGACTCGCGGTATTGTTCATACCCGAGGTAAGTACCCGAAAAATGCCCTTCCCATGATGATACTAACAAAGAGTCCACTCGTTGGTGACATCCCTCGTGATGTACATCACACGTATCATACACGAGGGCACGCAACAGTGTGCCCGGTGTTTGTAAAAATAGCCCATGGTCATCCTTTCTTGGCATGACCCTGTCTCGAGAGTGATCACGTCACTCCCACCACTAGTAATGCGGGCTCTCTGCTAGTACTAACCATAGTAATCAACAAAACCCCGTCTCACAAGGGGTATAATCGTTGTGCATGTAAGGTTGGGACGGTCAGTGACGTCAGCTGTGCTTCCCTGGCAATGGCGCCAGAAAAGTGCTGATCCTGCAATTTCTAGTGTTAGCTAGACGAATGCTTATGACAACGAACCTTCCCCTGCAACGGCACCAGAAGAATGCTGATAGCACTCCCCGGCAATGAAACTGGAAGAATGTCGTTGATGGCCCACCAGCGCGTGGGTTCGCAGCAGTTTTCGAGGGTAGATTATTCGACCCAATTTGCTGGTTTACCAGTCGGGAGGTGAGAGTATACTCTCAAGTATTAGCAGCTGAATTTGTCAGATTCAACCACACCTGAAAGATTAGTATCTGCAAGCACAGTAGTAACAACAAAGTAGCTAGTAACAGCAGTGTAACGAGCAATCGCAGTGGCAAGGAACAACAGTAGTGACAGCAGTAGCAAGTAGCAACAGTAGCAAGCGACAGTAGTAGCAACAGTAGTAGCAGCAGCAGAGCAAGATAAGTAACAACAGTAGGACAAACTCGTAGGCAATGGGTCGGTGATTTGTTTGGATGATATTCATCATGCAACAGCTATAACACGGAGAGATAAGTGGCTAGCTCCCGTTCGTCAATGTGATGTAGGCATGCATTCCGTGTGTCGTCATACGTGCTTAGGGAAAAGAACTTGCATGGCATCTACTGTCCATCCCTCCGGTGGCAGCGGGGTCCAAAAGGAAACTACGGGATATTAAGGTTCTCTTTTAATAAAGAACCGGACCAACGCATTAGCACTTGGTGAACACATGAACTCCTCAAACTATGATCATCACCGGGAGTGGCTCCGGTTATTGTCACTCCGGGGTTGCCGGATCATAACACATAGTAGGTAACTACAACTTGCAAGATCGGATCTAAAACACACATATATTGGTGGCAACATAATAATTTCAGATCTGAAATCATGGCACTCGGGCCCTAGTGACAAGCATTAAGTATGGCAAAGTAGTAGCAACATCAAATCTCAGAACATAGTGGATACTAGGGATCAATCCCCATCAAAACTAACTCGATTACATGATAGATCTCATCCTACTCATCACCGCCCAGCGAGCCTACGAATAGATTACTCACCACGACGAAGAGCTTCATGGAATTGGAGAGGGAAGAAGGTTGATGATGACGATGGCGACGATTTCCCCTCTCCAGAGCCCAAGACGGACTCCAGATCTGCCCTCTAGATGAAGAACGGGAGGTGGCGGCGCCTCCGTATCGAAAACGCGACGAAAACTTCTCTTTTTATTTTTTCTAGGACGAAAGACAACTTATAGAGCTGGAGTTGGGGCGGCAGGTGCCTGTGGGCCCCACAAGCCTGCCCACCGCCACCAGGGGGGTGGTGGCGGAGCAGGGGCTTGTGGCCCAATGGCCCACCCCCTGAGGTGGAACTTGGCACAGATATTTTTTATATTTTCCAAAACTGCTCCCCGTAAATTTTCAAGACGTTTGGAGAACTTTGATTTCTGCACAAAAATAACACCAAGGCAATTCTGCTGAAAACAACGTCAGTCCAGGTTAGTTCCATTCAAATCATGCAAATTATAGTCCAAAACAAGGGCAAAAGAGTTTGGAAAAGTAGATACGTTGGAGACGTATTAGTCAACATATCTTAAATCTAATCCGTTTTCGAGAAAACAGACACACACCTGCCTCGGTACCTCACTTCTTCCTCAGGTGGTTACCTAACTCACACCATCTCCCTCGGGCATTAGTGGCACCCGACGGGGTTTTCGAAAGGTCTTTGAAAACACCATTGTTTCCAACACATGCATAATCCCATCCCATTTGCATAGTGAGTACATAGCAACCTATCTACTTCCCACCCACACAACTCTAAGCAAAATTAGAGTCATGGCATGCAAGTATCAACGACGAAGTAACCGAGGCAACCCATAAAGATAGTTACCATAATCATCATGATCCAATGCAACAAAGTAAGTGCTATATGCGATGCAAAAAGGGTTTCTAGTCATGGACAAGGGGCTAGTTGCATGGATCAACAAAATTTATGGGGTCTTCAAAGTCTAGTGATCCAACTCCTTCGTCAACAACGCAATCAGTCATCGCAATTATAACGGGAATAGTAAGACCATGACAAAAACAGAGAAAATAAAGTCTTGCTAAAAATGTCACGCCATTTTTGTAAAATAGTAGGGTGAATATAAGCTTTGTAAAAATTATAAGATTTTGGTTTTTAAGTGCAAAAAGCAACAAAAAGCATTTAACAGATGGTTAAAATAGTCCAAACAAGGTTTTAAACAAAACTATGTATAAATCTTTTTGAAAAAATTCCACAAGTGGTGCTATTAAATAGTGTGGAACATTTAAATTTTTTAGAAATTGGAATCATTTAATTTGGGCTTATTTTGCAACCTCAGGGATGATACGTCTCCAACATATCTATATATTTTTTATTGTTCCATGCTATTATATTATCTATTTTGGATGTTTTATATGCATTAATATGCTATTTTATATTACTTTTGGGACTAACCTATTAATCTAGAGCCCCGTGCCAATTTCTGTTTTTCCATGTTTTGAGTATTGAATATAAGGAATATTAAACGGAGTCCAAACAGAATAAAATCTCCAGAATGATTTTTCTTGGACCACAAGACACCTACGACACTTGGAGAAGGGCGTAGGAGACCTGCCGGGAGGCGACAAGCTTGCAGGGCGCGCACTTGGGGGGGGGGCTTGTGAGCCCCCTGCAGCTCTCCTAACCATAATCCTGGCCTATAAATTCCCAAATATTCCCCAGTACCAGAAGGAGACCACAAAATACTTTTCCGCCGCCGTGAGACTCTGTTCCCGTGAGATCCAATATGGGAGCCTATTCCGGTAATCTGCCGGGGAGGGAATTGATCACGGAGGGCATCTACATCAACTCCATTGCCCCTCTGATGATGCGTGAGTAGTTCACCATAGACCTACGGGTCCATAGCTAGTAGCTAGATGGCTTCTTCTCTCTCTTTGTTCTTCAATACCATGTTCTTCATGATCTTCATGGAGATCTATCCGATGTAATACTCTTTTGCGGTGTGTTTGTCGAGATCGGATGAATTGTGGGTTTCTGCTCAGATTATCTATGAATATTATTTAAATCTTCTCTGAATTCTGATATGCATGATTTCATATCTTAGCAAGTCTCTTAGAGTTATTGGTTTGGTTTGGCCAACTAGATTGGTAGTTCTTATAATGGGAGAAGTGCTTAGTTTTGGGTTCAATCTTGCGGTGTCCTGAGCAAGTGACAAAGTAGGGTAGCGAGGCACGCATTGCATTGTTGCCATCGAGGATAAAAAGATGGGGTTTTCATCATATTGCTTGAGCTTATCCCTTTACATCATGTCATCTTACCAAATGTATTACTCTGTTCTTAATGAACTTAATACTCTAGATGCAGGCAGGAGTCGGTCGATGTGTGGAGTAATAGTAGTAGATGCAGAATCGTTTCGGTCTACTTGACACGGACGTGATGCCTATATTAATAATCATTTCCTTAGATATCTTCATAATTATTCGCTTTTCTATCAGTTGCTCGACAGTAATTTGTTCACCCACCGTATTATTTTCCTTCATGAGAGAAGCCTCTAGTGAAACCTATGGCCCCCGGATCTATTTTCCATATTATATTTTCAGATCTATAGACCAAAAATACGAAAAATATATTACTGCCATTTATTTACTTTTGTTTTAATTTTTGTTTCCGCAATCTTTTATACTTATCTCTATCAGATCTCATCCTTGAAAATAACCGTGAAGGGATTGACAACCCCTTTGTTGCGTTGGGCGCAAGTGTTTGATTGTTTGTGTAGGTGCTAATATTGGAGCCTTGCTTGTTCCTCCTACTGGATTGATACCTTGGTTCTCAACAAATGCTTATCTACTTTGTTGCATCACCCTTTCATCTTCAAAGGGAAAACCAACACAAGCTCAAAAAGTAACAAGAAGGATTTCTGGCGCCGTTGCTGGGGAGGATACATAGGAAGATCAAGCTTACCAATTACGTGATACGTCTCCAACGTATCTATAATTTTTGATGGTTCCATGCTATTATCTTGTCAACTTTGGATGTTTTGTATGCATGAATATGCTATTTTATATCTTTTTTGGGACTAACCTATTATCTCAGTGCCAAGTGCCAGTTCCTGTTTTTTCCGTGTTTTTGACCTTTTTCAGAGGAGAATATTAAACGGAGTCCAAACGAAATAAAACCTGCGGAATGATTTTTTCCATAATAGAAGACACGTAGGAAACTTGAGAACCAAGGCAGGGGACCTCAGAGGAGGTCACAAGCCACCCAGGCCCGGCCTAGGCGGGGCACGCCTAGCAGGCTTGTGGTCCCCTTGTGGCTCCCCTGCCCTACTTCTTCCACCTATAAATTCTGTAATAATCTGAAACCACGGAAGAGAGCCATGAAAATACTTTTCCGCCGCCACAAGCTTCTGTCTCCGCAAGATCCCATCTGGGGCACGTTCTGGTGCCCTACCGGAGGGGGGATTCGGATATGGAGGGCTTCTTCATCAACACCATTGCCTCTCCGATGATGCGTGAGTAGTTCACCACAGACCTTCGGGTCCATAGCTAGTAGGTAGATGGATTCGTCTCTCTCTTGGATCTTCAATACAAAGTTCTGCAAGATCTTCATGGAGATCTATCCGATGTAATCTTCTTTTGCGGTGTGTTTGTCGAGATCCGATGAATTGTGGATTTATGATCAGATTATCTATGAATGTTATTTGAGTTTCCTCTGATCTCTTATATGCATGATTTTGTATCCTTGTAATTCTCTTCGAGTTGTGGGTTTCGTTTGACCAACTTGATCTACAATTCTTGCAATGGGAGAAGTGCTTGGTTTTGGGTTCATACCGTGCGGTGTCCTCACCTAGTGACAGAAGGGGTAGCGAGCCACGCATCATGTTGTTGCCATCAAGGGTAAAAATATGGGGTTTATATCTATTGCATGAATTTATCCCTCTACATCATGTCATCTTGCTTAAGGCGTTACTCTGTTTGTTATGAACTTAATACACTAGATGCATGTGTTGGTAAACGTAGCATAAATTCAAAATTTTTCCTACACATGTTCAGATCTTCCTATGGAGAGACCAGCAACGAGAGAGGGGTAAGAGCATCTTCATACCTTTGAAGATCGCTAAGCGGAAGCGTTGCTAGAACGCGGTTGATGGTGTCGTACTCGCAGCGATTCCGATCTAGTGCCGAACAATGGCACCTCCGCTTTCAACACACGTGCAGCCCGGTGACGTCTCCCGCACCTTGATCCAGCAAGGAGGAGGGAGAGGTTGGGGAAGAAGACCAGCAACACGACGGCATGGTGTTGGTGGAGAGACGAGGTCTCCCGGCAGGGCTTCGCCAAGCGCCGGCAGAGAGGAGGAGGAAGAAGTGCAGGGCTGCGCCGAGGGAGAGGGAAAACCGTGTCCTCCAAAGGCCAAAAGTTCCCACTACATATAGGGGAAGGGGAGAGGGGGTGCCACCCCTAGGGTTCCCACCCTAGGGGGTGCGGCAGCCCTCCCAGATGGGGGGTGTGGCGGCCAGGGCAAGGAGGTGGGGTGGCGCACCCCTCTGGTGGGCCTAAGGCCCACCTAAGTTAGGGTTCCCCCCCTTTTCCCTTTTTCTGGTGCACATGGGCTGGGTGGGGGGCGCACCAGCCCACTTAGGGGCTGGTTACTTTCCCCACTTAGCCCATCTAGCCTCCCGGGGTCGTCACCCCCCTTCGGTGGTCCCCCGGGACCACCTCCGGTGGTCCCGGCGGTCCCGGTACGTTACCGGTGATGCCCGAAACACTTCCGGTGTCCGAAACCATCCGTCCTATATATCAATCTTTACCTCCGGACCATTCCGGAGCTCCTCGTGACGTCCGGGATCTCATCCGGGACTCCGAACAACTTTCGATAACCTCGTACAACAATTCCCTATAACCCTAGCGTCATCGAACCTTAAGTGTGTAGACCCTACGGGTTCGGGAGACAGGCAGACATGACCAAGACACCTCTCTGGACAATAACCATCAGCGGGGTCTGGATACCCATGGTGGCTCCCACTAGCTCCACGATGATCTCATCGGATGAACCACGATGTCAAGGATTCAATCAATCCCGTATACGATTCCCTTTGTCTGTCGGTATAGAACTTGCCCGATATTCGATCGTCGGTATACCTATACCTTGTTCAATCTCGAAACCGGTAAGTCTCTTTACTCGTTCCGTAGCACATCATCGTGTGACTAACTCCTTAGTCACATTGAGCTCATGATGATGTTCTACCGAGTGGGCCCAGAGATACCTCTACGTCACATGGAGTGACAAATCCCGATCTCGATTCGTGCCAACCCAACAGACACTTTCGGAGGTACCCCTAGTGCACCTTTATAGTCACCCAGTTACGTTGTGAAGTTTGATACACCCAAAGCACTCCTACGGTATCCGGGAGTTGCACAATCTCACGGTCGAAGGAAAAGATACTTGACATTAGAAAAGCATTAGCATACGAACAATACGATCTAGTGCTAGGCTTAGGATTGGGTCTTGTCCACCACATCATTCTCCCAATGATGTGATCCCGTTATCAATGACATCTAATGCCCATGATCAGGAAACCATGATCATCTATTGACTAACGAGCTAGCCAACTAGAGGCTTGCTAGGGACACATTGTGATCTATTCATTCACACATGTATTACTGTTTCCTGTTAATACAATTATAGCATGAACGATAGACGATTATCATGAACAAGGAAATATGATAATAACCATTTTATTATTGCCTCTAGGGCATATTTCCAACAGTCTCCCACTTGCACTAGAGTCAATAATCTAGTTACATTGTGATGTATCGAACACCCATAGCATCATGGTGTTGATCATGTTTTGCTCGTGGAAGAGGTTTAGTCAACGGGTCTGCAATATTTAGATCCATGTGTACTTTACAAATATCTATCACTCCACTCTGGACATGGTCCTGGATGGAGTTGTAGCGGCGCTTGATGTGCTTCGTCTTCCGGTGAAACCTGGGCTCCTTGGCTATGGCAATGGCTCCAGCGTTATCACAGAAGAGTGTCATAGGACCCGACGCGCTTGGAACCACTCCAAGGTCGGTGATGAGCTCCTTCATCCAAATTCCTTCATGAGCCGCTTGTGAAGCAGCTATGTAATCCGCTTCACATGTAGATGCTGCCACGACTTCTTGCTTGCTGCTGCACCAGCTCACTGCCCCACCATTCAACACATATACGTATCCGGTTTGTGACTTAGAGTCATACGGATCTGTGTCGAAGCTAGCGTCGACGTAACCCTTTACGACGAGCTCTTCGTCACCTCCATAAACGAGAAACATTTCCTTAGTCCTTTTCAGGTACTTAAGGATATTGTTGACCGCTGTCCAGTGTTCCGCATCGGGATTACTTTGGTACCTCCCTACCAAGCTTATCGCAAGGTTTATATCAGGTCTGGTACACAACATGGCATACATTAGAGAGCCCACGGCTGAAGCGTAGGGGACAGAACTCATCTTCTCTCTATCTGCTGCCGTGGTCGGCGACTGAGTCTTACTCAATCTCATACCTTGCAAAACTGGCAAGAACCCTTTCTTTGAGTTTTCCATATTGAACTTCTTCAGTATCTTGTCAAGGTATGTACTTTGCGAAAGACCTATGAGGCGTCTCGATCTATCTCTATAGATCTTGATGCCTAATAGGTATGCAGCTTCTCCAAGGTCCTTCATTGAAAAACTCTTGTTCAAATAGGCCTTTATGCTCTCCAACATCTCTATATCATTCCCCATCAATAATATGTCATCCACATATAGTACGAGGAAAGCTACAGAGCTCCCACTCACTTTCTTGTACAAACAGGCTTCTCCGTAAACCTGTATGAACCCAAACGCTTTGATCACCTCATTAAAGCGAATGTTCCAACTCCGAGATGCTTGCACCAGCCCATAGATGGAGCGCTGGAGCTTGCATACTTTGTTAGCACTTTTAGGATCGACAAAACCTTCTGGTTGCATCATATACAACTCTTCCTTAAGATTCTCGTTAAGGAACGCTGTTTTGACGTCCATTTGCCAAATTTCATAATCATAAAAGGCGGCAATTGCTAACATGATTCGGACTGATTTCAGCTTCGCTACGGGAGAGAAAGTCTCTTCGTAGTCAATTCCTTGAATTTGTCGAAAACCCTTTGCGACAAGTCGAGCTTTGTAAACGGTTACATTACTGTTTGCATCAGTCTTCTTCTTGAAGATCCATTTATTTTCTATGGCTCGCCGGTCATCGGGCAAGTCCACCAAAGTCCATACTTTGTTCTCATACATGGATCCTATCTCGGATTTCATGGCCTCAAGCCATTTGTTGGAATCCGGGCCCGCCATTGCTTCTTCATAGTTCGAAGGTTCACCATTGTCTAACAACATGATTTCCATCACAGGGTTGCCGTACCACTCTGGCGCGGAGCGTACCCTTGTGGACCTTCGCGGTTCAGTAGTAACTTGATCCGAAGCTTCATGATCATCATCATTAACTTCCTCTTCAGTCGGTGTAGGCACCACAGGAACAACTTCTTGCACTGCGCTACTTTCCTGTTCGAGAGGGGGTGTAATTACCTCATCAAGTTCTACCTTCCTCCCACTTACTTCTTTCGAGAGAAACTCTTTCTCTAGAAAGGATCCGTTCTTGGCAACAAAGGTTTTACCTTCGGATCTAAGATAAAAGGTATACCCAATAGTTTCCTTAGGGTATCCTATGAATACGCATTTCTCCGCTTTGGGTTCGAGCTTTTCTGGTTGAAGTTTCTTCACATAAGCATCGCAGCCCCAAACTTTAAGAAACGACAACTTAGGTTTCTTGCCAAACCACAGTTCATACGGTGTCGTCTCAACGGATTTAGACGGTGCCCTATTTAAAGTGAATGTTGCAGTTTCTAATGCATATCCCCAAAATGATAGCGGTAAGTCGGTGAGAGACATCATAGATCGTACCATATCTAATAAGGTGCGATTACGACGTTCAGACACTCCGTTGCGCTGCGGTGTGCCAGGCGGCGTTAGTTGTGAAACGATTCCACACTTCCTTAGGTGTGTGCCAAACTCGTGACTCAAATATTCTCCTCCACGATCAGATCGTAGACATTTAATTTTTCTGTCACGTTGATTCTCAACCTCATTCTGAAATTCCTTGAACTTTTCAAACGTCTCAGATTTTTGCTTCATCAAGTAGATATACCCATACCTAGTCAAATCATCGGTGAGAGTGAGAACATAACGATAACCACCGCGAGCTTCAACGTTCATTGGACCACACACATCAGTATGTATTATTTCCAATAAGTCGGTGGCTCTCTCCATTATTCCTGAGAATGGAGTCTTAGTCATCTTGCCCACGAGGCACGGTTCGCATGTGTCAAATGATTCAAAGTCAAGAGACTCTAGCAGTCCATCAGTATGGAGCTTCTTCATGCGCTTAACGCCGATATGACCAAGGCGGCAGTGCCACAAGTATGTGGGACTATCATTATCAACTTTGCATCTTTTGGTACTCACACTATGAATATGTGTAACATCACGATCGAGATTCATCAAGAATAAACCATTCACCAGCGGAGCATGACCATAAAACATATCACTCATATAAATAGAACAACCATTATTCTCTGACTTAAATGAGTAGCCGTATCGCATTAAGCAAGACCCTGATACAATGTTCATGCTTAAAGCTGGTACTAAATAACAATTATTAAGGTTTAAAACTAATCCCGACGGTAGATGTAGAGGTAGCGTGCCGACGGTGATCACATCGACCTTTGAACCATTCCCGACGCGCATCGTCACCTCGTCCTTGGCCAGTCTCCGCTTATTCCGCAGTTCCTGCTTTGAGTTGCAAATGTGAGCAACAACACCGGTATCAAATACCTAGGAGCTACTACGAGCGCTGGTAAGGTGCACATCAATAACATGTATATCACATATACCTTTAACGTTGCCGGCCTTCTTGTCCGCTAAGTATTTGGGGTAGATCCGCTTCCAGTGACCTTTTCCCTTGCAGTAGAAGCACTCAGTCTCAGGCTTGGGTCCGTTATTTTTCTTCTTCCCGGCATCTGGCTTACCGGGCACGGCAACAGCTTTGCCATCTTTCTTGAAGTTCTTCTTACCCCTGCCTTTCTTGAAACTAGTGGTCTTGTTGACCATCAACACTTGATGCTCCTTCTTGATTTCTACTTCTGCAGACTTGAGCATCGAGTACAACTCGGGAATGGTTTTCTCCATCCCTTGCATGTTGTAGTTAAGCACGAAGCCTTTGTAGCTTGGTGGGAGAGACTGGAGGATTCTGTCAATGATAGCATCATCCGGAAGTTCGACTCCAAGTGCAGTCAGACGACCGTGTAACCCAGACATTTTGAGTATGTGCTCACTGACAGAACTGTTCTCCTCCATCTTACAGCTGAAGAACTTGTCGGAGACTTCATATCTCTCGACACGGGCATGAGCTTGAAAAACTAGCTTCAGCTCTTGGAACATCTCATATGCCCCGTGTTGCTCAAAACGTCTTTGGAGCCCCGTTTCTAAACTGTATAACATGCCACACCTGACCATAGAGTAGTCATCACTTCGCGCTTGCCAGACGTTTAGAACGTCCTGGGCTGCTGCGGGAGCGGGAGGGTCACCTAGCGGCGCATTAAGGACATAAGCCTTTTTAGCTGCTTCAAGGATGAGCTTCAGGTTGCGAACCCAGTCCGCATAGTTGCTACCATCATCTTTCAGCTTGTTTTTCTCTAGGAATGCGTTGAAGTTGAGGTTGACGTTGGACATCTACAATATTTATAAAGACAACTTTTTAGACTAAGTTCATGACAATTAAGTTCATTTAATCAAATTAAGTATGAACTCCCACTTAAATCGACATCCCTCTAGTCATCTAAGTGATACATGATCCATGTTGACTAACCCGTGTCCGATCATCACGTGAGACGGACTAGTCATCATGGTGAGCAACTTCATGCTGATCGTATTCAACCATACGACTCATGTTCGACCTTTCGGTCTCTTGTATTCGAGGTCATGTCTCTACATGCTAAGCTCGTCGAGTCAACCTAAGTGTTTCGCGTGTGTAAATCTGGCTTACACCCGTTGTATGCGAACGTTAGAATCTATCACACCCGATCATCACGTGGTGCTTTGAGACAACGAACCTTCGCAACGGTGCACACTTAGGGGAATACGTTCTCGAAATTTTAAGAGGGATCATCTTATTATGCTACCGTCGTTTTAAGCAATAAGATGTAAAACATGATAAACATCACAATGCAATCATATAGTGACATGATATGGCCATTATCATCTTTGCTCATTCGATCTCCATCTTCAGGCATCACATGATCATCATCGTCACCGGCGTGACACCATGATCTCCATCATCATGGTCTCCATCATCGTGTCTTCGTGAAGTCGTCACGCCAACTACTACTATCACTACTACTATGGCTAACCGTTAGCAATGAAGTAAAAGTAGTAAGCACATGGCATTGCATCTCATACAATAAATTAAGACAACTCCTATGGCTCCTTCCGGTTGTCATACTCATCGACATGCAAGTCGTGAAACCTATTACAATAACATGATCATCTCATACATCATACATGAAACATCACAACTTTGGCCATATCACATCACATGTCAAACCCTGCAAAAACAAGTTAGACGTCCTCTAATTGTTGTTGCAAGTTTTACGTGGCTGATTTGGGTTTCTAGCAAGAACGCCTTCTTACCAACGTGACCACCACAACGATGATATGCCAAAGCTATTTACCCTTCATAAGGACCCTTTTCATCAAATCCAATCCGACTAGAGTAGGAGAGAGAGACACCCGCTAGCCACCTTTATGCACGATGTGCATGTCTGTCGGTGGAACCAGTCTCACGTAAGCGTACGTGTAAGGTCGGTCCGGGCCGCTTCATCCCACAATACCGCCGGAAAAGAATAAGACTAGTAACGGCAAGCAAATTGACAAACCATCGCCCACAACTTTTGTGTTCTACTCGTGCATAGAATCTACACATAGAAAACCTGGCTCTGATACCACTGTTGGTAAACGTAGCATAAATTCAAATTTTTTCCTACGCATGTTCAGATCTTCCTATGGAGAGACCAGCAACGAGAGAGGGGTAAGAGCATCTTTGTACCTTTGAAGATCGCTAAGCGGAAGCGTTGCTAGAACGCGGTTGATGGAGTCGTACTCGCAGCGATTCCGATCTAGTGCCGAACAACGGCACCTCCGCGTTCAACACACGTGCAGCCCGGTGACGTCTCCCGCACCTTGATCCAGCAAGGAGGAGGGAGAGGTTGGGGAAGAAGACCAGCAACACTACGGCGTGGTGTTGGTGGAGAGACGAGGTCTCCCGGCAGGGCTTCACCAAGCGCCGGCAGAGAGGAGGAGGAAGAAGTGCAGGGCTGCGCCGAGGGAGAGGGAAAACCGTGTCCTCCAAAGGCCAAAAGTGCCCACTATATGTAGGGGAAGGGGAGAGGGGGTGCCACCCCTAGGGTTCCCACCCTAGGGGGTGCGGCAGCCCTCCCAGATGGGGGGTGTGGCGGCCAGGGCAAGGAGGAGGGGTGGCGCACCCCTCTGGTGGGCCTAAGGCCCACCTAAGTTAGGGTTCCCCCCCTTTCCCCTTTTTCTGGTGCACATGGGCTGGGCGGGGGGTGCACCAGCCCACTTAGGGGCTGGTTCCCTTCCCCACTTAGCCCATCTAGCCTCCTGGGGTCGTCACCCCCCTTCGGTGGTCCCCCGGGACCACCTCCGGTGGTCCCGGCGGTCCCGGTACGTTACCGGTGATGCCCGAAACACTTCCGGTGTCCGAAACCATCCGTCCTATATATCAATCTTTACCTCCGGACCATTCCGGAGCTCCTCGTGACATCCGGGATCTCATCCGGGACTCCGAACAACTTTTGATAACCTCGTACAACAATTCCCTATTACCCTAGCGTCATCAAACCTTAAGTGTGTAGACCCTACGGGTTCGGGAGACAGGCAGACATGACCGAGACACCTCTCTGGCCAATAACCATCAGCGGGGTCTGGACACCCATGGTGGCTCCCACTAGCTCCACGATGATCTCATCGGATGAACCACGATGTCAAGGATTCAATCAATCCCGTATACGATTCCCTTTGTCTGTCGGTATAGAACTTGCCCGAGATTCGATCGTCGGTATACCTATACCTTGTTCAATCTCGTTACCGGTAAGTCTCTTTACTTGTTCCGTAGAACGTCATCGTGTGACTAACTCCTTAGTCACATTGAGCTCATGATGATGTTCTACCGAGTGGGCCCAGAGATACCTCTCCGTCACACGGAGTGACAAATCCCTATCTCGATTCGTGCCAACCCAACAGACACTTTCGGAGGTACCCGTAGTGCACCTTTATAGTCACCCAGTTACGTTGTGATGTTTGATACACCCAAAGCACTCCTACGGTATCCGGGAGTTGCACAATCTCACGGTCGAAGGAAAAGATACTTGACATTAGAAAAGCATTAGCATACGAACAATACGATCTAGTGCTAGGCTTAGGATTGGGTCTTGTCCACCACATCATTCTCCCAATGATGTGATCCCGTTATCAATGACATCTAATGCCCATGATCAGGAAACCATGATCATCTATTGACTAACGAGCTAGCCAACTAGAGGCTTGCTAGGGACACATTGTGATCTATTCATTCACACATGTATTACTGTTTCCTGTTAATACAATTATAGCATGAACGATAGACGATTATCATGAACAAGGAAATATGATAATAACCATTTTATTATTGCCTCTAGGGCATATTTCCAACAGCATGCTGGATAGCGGTCGATGTGTGGAGTAATAGTAGTAGATGCACAAAGTATCGGTCTACTTGTCTCGGACGTGATGCCTATATGTATGATCATTGCCTTAGATATCATCATGACTTCAATTGCTCGACAGTAATTCATTCACCCACCGTAATACTTGCTATCATGAGAGAAGCCTCTAGTGAACACTATGGCCCCCGGGTCTACTTCACATCATATTTTCAGTTCTACACTTTCACTTTGTTGCACTTTCCACCTTCAGATCTCACCTTGCAATTAATCGTAAAGGGATTGACAACCCCTTTATAGCGTTGGGTGCAAGTTTGTTTGTTTTTGCGCAGGTACTTTGGAGACTTGGCTTGATACTCCTACTGGATTGATACCTTGGTTCTCAAACTGAGGGAAATGCTTACTGCTACTGTGCTGCATCACCCTTTCCTCTTCAAGGGAAAAACCAACACAAGCTCAAGAGGCAGCAAGAAGAATTTCTGGCGCCGTTGCCGGGGAGGATCAAGTCAAGAATAGTCTCCCGTCAACGTGCCAATTTCTGGCGCCGTTGCCCAGGAGTATCAAGTCAAGAATAGTCTTCCTCCAACGTGTCAATTTCTAGCACCGGGGACTATTCTAAGTGAAGCTTATCCAAGTAACTGTCTCAAACTCATCTCTTGCATTTACTTTTTTGCCTCTCATTTTCCTCTCCCCCACTTCTGAAAAACAAAAATTACAAAAATATTTGCCTTTTTCGATCGCCCTTTTCTTTCGCTTGCTTTCTGTCCGCTTGTGTGCTTGTCTGCTTGCTGAAGTCACCATGACTGAAAACACCAAACTTTGTGACTTCTCGAATACTAATAATAATGATTTTATTAGTACTCCAATTGCTCTCGCCACTAGTGTGGAATCATATGAAATCAATGCTGCTTTGCTGAATCTTGTTATGAAAGAGCAATTTTCCGACCTTCCTAGTGAATATGCCGCATCCCATCTTAATACCTTCATTAAGTTATGCGATATGCAAAAGAAGAAAGATGTGGATAATGATGTGATTAAATTGAAGCTCTTTCCGTTCTCATTGCGAGTTCGAGCAAGAACTTGGTTTTCATCTTTACCCAAAAACAGTATTGGTTCTTGGAACAAGTGTAAATAGTTAATGAAATTGTTTGTGTCACATCCCTGACACTTTAAGCAAGTTAGCTTTGTGCTCATGTTTTCTTTGCATTGCATCTAGGAAATTTCAACAAGAATAAAGTAAGTGGTGAAGGAAAACTCAAAACCCTAGCCACTTCTTTAAATAAAGGAAATCTCAAACTAGTTAAAATCAATGAACCCAAAATGGCCTCAAGAAAAGTTCAAACTTTCTGATAAATCATGAAAGTATATAAGCAATGAAGAAAACCTTTTTCTTGACACTTGAAGCATTTTAAATAAATGCAAAAAGCTACTGGTTTCAAGTTTTAAATTTGAAATCAGAAACTTTAAACTTTCAAAAATGTTGAAAACTTTAGGAATGATTGGAAATATTCCAACAAATATTCTAAGGTGCTCAACATAGTTTTTACAAACTATTTGGGAGCTGAAATAAATAGCAAATCAACTTCAGTATTTAAAACAGAAACAAAACAGAAAGAAAATGAGAAAACCTTACCTGACGCTCACCTGGCCGGGCCCATCTTCTTCTGTCGTCTTCCTCCCCCGCCAGTGGACAGCACGAGGTGGCCGCCACGTACTCCGGCGCGGCCACGCACCTGTGCGCCTGCCTGGCCGCCGCTTCGCGCTGGCAAGCACGGGGATAAGCTCCCCGAGCTCATAGCTATCCATTCCCCAGCTCATTCCTCCCCCTCTCCTCTCGGTTCCCTCGATCCCCTCTGCCGCCATTGACAGGAGCTCGAGCTCGAGCTGCCCGTGCCCCTAGACATAGGATCCTCATTCTGAGTGTGCCGTTAGCTCCGCCTCGTCGATCTGGTCCTCCCTGCAGAAGCCGAAGCCTTCCTGAGCCCTGCAACGCCCTCGGCACCGTCGTCTTCAACTTTCGGCCGCCGGCGAGCTCTGCTCGATTCGTTGCCCTCGGTGCTTCCCCGAGCCGTCTAAGCCCTTCTCTGCACTCCTCGTGAGCTTGCGCATCTTTTCCCTAAGCTCTCCCCGTCGATCCCCTCCTCTAGGCTTAGTTCCATCGGAGCCCAACGAGGACCGCCACTGCAGCTCGTCGCCGGTAGCCCTCTGGTGAAGGGTTGGTCCGTCTGAGACCACCAGCAGCCTCAGGACATCACGTAGATGCTTTAGGAACCCAGCCCCGCGCGTTTTGACCCTGTAATCGATGGCTTCGACGATGGCCAAACTTGGTCGCCGCCAAGCTTGTCGTCGGCGTTGATTCCGGCCACCCCAGCCCTTGGGGTTTGTCCTATCGTGCGCGCCGTCGAGTGGCCGTTCTCCCCGTGGTCTTTGCCGTGAGTTTGGCCGTCGGAGGCGAGTTTCCGAAGCCCTCCACCGTACTGGTGGTCGTCGGAGGCTCCCCGCCGGCGAGGACGACCTCGCCACCGGTGGATCTCAGCTGGCCTGAGCCACTGACGTGTGGGGCCAGCCTCTGGATAATCTGGAATAATAAAAATAAAACAAAATAATTTAATAAGTCACCGACATGTGGGTCCAGTGAGATTAATTAGCTAATTAAGATTAATTCTAATCTAAAACAGACCAGAGTCACTTACCAGTGGGTCCCACTGGTAAGGTTTGACTTTCAACAGGTCAGTTGACCTGCTGATGTCAGGCTGACGCAATAAATGGATTTTCCAGTATAGAAATAATTCCAGAAATGTTTAAAACTTCTAAAATTCATAGAAATTAATCTGTAACTCCAATGAAAATAATTTATATATGAAAAAGTAACAGAAAAATTCAAGGAATCTAAATATGTCATTTTCAGACATGTTTCAAAATGTTACAGAACCCAAACATGTAGATTAATGAATAAGTCAATCCTTATAAATACTTTATAAATGGAATGTGGAAAATATTTGATTTTCACTATGATTGACATGATCAAATACCGTCCTAATTACAAACCAGCAACTTAACATGTCATCCCATGCATGTTAACATCAAATTGATCTGAGCATCAGGTCGAATCAATTAGAATGGTATCCGAGAATACCTTGTTTGAAGTGATATTTGAATTTGATTCAAATCAACTTCAAACCTAATACATGCTAGCTATATTAGTTTATCACCTTGCATTCTCATGCCATGCTCATGCATCATCTTGATTGCATATGTTTGTTATTGATTGTTGTCATTCCTTTCGGTAGGCTCCGCTCCCCCGGATTCGACCGAATATCCGTCTGACGGATATTGTCACTCCTCTGAGCAACAAGGCAAGCAACCATTTTGATCATCCCGATAAATACCATGTTCTTGCTCCTGCACTTACTTATTGCATTATGATCAAATGCTTCAACTGCTTTTGCCACGTTAGTTGAACCCACTTCCTTTGCATGACCTATCCTTGTCACAGTAAATAGCCGAACCTTCCAACCTAGCATACCTGATAGTTGCTTGAGCCATGATGTGCCTTATCCTGCTATGCATGCTATGCTTAGAGTTGTGTATGGTCTGTCATCTGGGAGATGAACATAATTGTGAGAATGTGTTCGGTAAGCAAAGGTTGTGTGTTGAACCTGGTTTGGTAAAGGTACCGGTGAAAGGCTGTGTAGGAGTACATGGCGGGTTGTTTCATTGGAACCGTCCTTAGGAACTGAGTTCCGTGTATGTAATCCAAGACTAGATACTACCACATGCTGGGCCCTGAAATATGACCCCGCTCGACCTATTAATCGCTTAGTACTCGGTCGAGGAGTTGCAAGTAGTTTCTGGTGTTTATAGTCATGCTGGAGGCCGTGCATGGTGCTGACCTGAGAGGTGGGCTGTGATGCGGTAGGCAGTGGCACCCGGATGGTGGGCTTGGGAACCCTGCACACATCGTTTGAGGCCGTGGTGGAAACCTCGGCCGGACTTCCGTACGGGTTACTCTCAGATAGGCGATAAACCTGAACTAGGTACTAGTGTGGTTAATGGTCGTGGCCGACTCCCTCGCTAGGCTTCCGCTTGAAGGTTGCCGAGGTGCATGACGTGCACATGGCGATAAGTGGCGAGAGCATGTGTGACGAAGTACACCCCTGCAGGGTTATGATCTATTCGAATAGCCGCGTCCGCGGATATGGACTACTTGGAGACATATGTTATTCATAGATAACTTCAATGGCTACTCATAAAATTGTCAAGATAAGCGTGAGTGTCGTGGACGGCAATTCCGTATGGAGACGGAATGATTCCACGATGGTGTATTGTTGTGGTGTTAGTGGACTCGTGTGCGAGAAATCAAGTTGTCAAAATTATTTTAAAATGCATGTTGTCTAGCCACGAGTCAAATGCTGGCTTCCCGCATGAAACCCCACAATACCTTTTGATACATTGCACGAGTAGATAGTTATCCTAAAGTCTTGCTGAGTACCTCCGTACTCATGTTTGCTTAATAAATGTTGCAGAGGTTGCTAATGACCCTAATGGAGGGTTCTTCGTAGACTTCGACGACGATGAGTAGCTGGTCTCCGAGCTACGATCTGGCCCTACGTTGGGTCTATAGTATAGTCAGGCCATGTGCCTTCTAGTTGCACCTGTCTGTACTCAGACAGTTTTAAACTCTTCCACTGGCTTGTAACTGAATGACTGCTATTATGGGTCGTCAGACCCTTAATGTGTAATATTATGTGTGTGGCTCTTCCAAGCCTCTTAAATAAAGTTTGTATGTTTATGGTTATGTTGTGATGCCATCGATGTATCTATACATATCGGTATGCCATGCGTACGTGTGTCGTACTTCATATGTATGGGGTTCGATTACCTAGTCGTGAACTTTAGTAGCACTCCTTACAAGGAAATGCCCCTTTTTGATCCAACGAGCCTTGGTAGTTCGCTACTGCTCCGGACACTTTGGTTGACCGGCATGTGTCCTTCTTAGCTGCTGTGTCTGTCCCCTTTGGGGAAATGTCACGCGATGTAATGGAGTCCTTGTAGCTTGCTACGACTCGTCTACACTCGCTGGTGACCGACACCTGCTTTGTTGGGTCATGTATGCCTGTCCTTGTGCGGTACTGCCACTTTGGTTTGTGACTAGACTTGTCGATCCAGGTTCTTTGACATTGGAATGCTAGCGACACTATTGCATACGTGAGTCAAAAGACGCAAACGGTCCCGGCTAAGGTAAGGCTGCAGCCGTGGAGTTAACCGTGCGTGAGACCGCAAAGAGATGCGATGTGTTACAGGCTGGATTCCTATGACCTAGGATCGGGGTCCCGACAGCTTGCTAGTAAAGGTGATGCTCTAGATCCAAATGATATGCCCTTGTCTTCCTTGATTGAGAATAACAATGAGAGCTTGGATGTTAATTTTGTTGGTAGGAATAATTTTGGCAACAACATTGCTTATAGAGGAAACTTTATTCCTAGGCCTTTTCCTAGTAATCCCTCTAATAACTTTGGCAATTCCTATAACAATTCTCATGGAAATTACAATAAATTACCCTCTGATCTTGAGAGTACTATTAAGGAGTTTATCAACTCGCAAAAGATTTTCAATGCATCCATAGAGGAAAAAATGCTCAAAATTGATGACTTGGCTAGGACCGTTGATAGAATGTCTCTTGATGTTGATGCTTTGAAATTGAGATGTGCTCCTCCCAAGATTAATATGGATGAAACTTTAAAACCTATGCGTGTTTCCATGAATGAGAGTAAAGAAAGAACCGCCCAAATTCGTGCTAGACATGAATGGCTTAAAAAGGCGTGTTCTCGTGATGAGAATCACGAAGATCTCAAAGTGATTGGTGTGACTCCTATTGAATCCTTGTTTTCTATTGTCAAACCTAATGATGATGGGGCTGGATATGAATCCACTTTGGTTGAGAAACGCCCCAAGGATTCGGAGTCTATCTATCTTGATGCTAAAAGCATTGAAAGTGGAGTAGAGGATATGAAAACTTTGAGTAGTAATGAAATTACTACTTTGGATTTCAAGGAATTCAATTATGATAGTTGCTCTTTGATTGAATGTATTTCCTTGATGCAATCCATGCTAAACTCTCCACACGCTTATAGTTAAAACAAGGCCTTTACGGATCATATCGTCGATGCTATGACGAAATATCTTGAAGAGAAACTTGAGCTGGAAGTTTCTATTCCTAGAAAACTTCATGATGAGTGGGAACCTACTATCAAAATCAAGATCAAAAACTATGAATGCAATGCTTTGTGTGCTTTGGGTGCTAGTGTTTCCGCTATTCCAAAGTCTTTAGGTGATGTTCTAGGCTTCAATGAGATTGATGAGTGCTCTCTTAATTTGCATCTTGCGGATTCTACTGTTAAGAAATCTATGGAAAGGATCAATGATGTTCTTATTATTGCAAATAGGAACTATGTACCCGTAGATTTCATTGTGCTTGATATTGATTGCAATCCGACATGTCCTATCATTCTTGGTAGACCTTTCCTACGGACTATTGGTGCTGTCATCGATATGAAGGAAGGGAATATTAGATTTCAATTCCCATTAAAGAAGGGCATGGAACATTTTCCTAGAAAGAAAATAAGATTCCCTTATGAATCCATGATAAGGGATACTTATGGTTTGAGCACCAAAGACGACGATACTTGATTCTATCGCCTTATGCCTAGCTAAGGGCGTTAAACAATAGTGCTTGTTGGGAGGCAACCCAATGAATTTATCTTTGCTTTTTTGCTTTCTATTTTGTTGTGTCCACACCATCATAATTCTGTTATGATTATGTTTTTGTGTTTATTTTTGTGTTGTGCCAAGTAAAACCTTTATTACTAGTTTTGGTGATGTTTGTTTGTGTCACACCCAGTTTTTGGCTTTCCCGATTAAGTAACTTATTTCAAAAATTAGGACCAATTAAATTTTCTGTGAATGCTTGTGATTCTTGGAGTGACTATTGTTTGCATGTTTGCTTGAATGCATGTGATTGCTCCCCATTAATTATTGCCATCCTCCTAATCACCTCCTCATTTCATGATCTCCTGCCTAATGATCATGCCATGTGTTTAGGATAAATATCTATTTTCACCAAATATTATTTTACCAAAAAGCATTTCTTTGATTAAACTTTCAAACCCCTCAGATGAGGTTTGTACTACAAGCCCTCAAATTAGGGAAATTCTTTTGAACCAATTATTTTATTTAAAACCTATTATCAAAATTTCTTCCAAAAACCATCATAATATTATTTTAAAAGTTATTTTATTATTTTATTTAAAAGCCTTTTTGTGAGGCCAGAAATGGTCTCCTATGAAGGAAAGTTATTTTTATTGCTTTCAAAATATTTAAGAAAATTTAGGGAAACTTAGTGGATATATTTATTACATATTTATGAGTTTCAACACATGGTCATGTTCAAAATATTGGGCAAATCCCTCCAAAACCATTCCTGCCTATTTCAAGCTTTTGGAATATTTCTATAAGAAATATTCTCAATAAATTCCAGTAAAATTCTAGCATGTCATCTATGATACTATTGATGATCTTGCCAAGTTTCATTTCAATCCAAGTTGATTTGACTCCCCTAATCACTCTAAAACCCTATCTGTCTAGAATCAAATTTGAGCAACTCTACTTTGTGAAGTGTCTCCAATTGTGCTCAAATTTGGTGGGAATGTTCTAATACTCCAATAAGGGATCCACACCAAGTGGTACACCAAGGAGAATAGAGAAACTTGTCCTAAGACCCTCAAAACCCTCTCTGTTGATTTCTGACTTTGGTAAACTTTACATATAAAGTTTCTCCAATTATCCTCAATCTTTTTGTACATGCCTCAATGCTCAAATAATGCCCCTACACCAAATATTGGATTTGTGGGAATTTATTTGAATAAGGTTCTAAGCAGAAACCCATTTCTGCCCATTTCTAGGGTTTTCCAAGTCGACATTGGAAAACTTCTCCAGCAAATCCGAAATTTAGTGTGCAAGCCTATTTTCATCTATTATTTGACCCTATTAAGTTCCATAGCCATTGGAATTCATCTGGTAGCCCAACCAAAGATCAAACACCTTGTGTGCACTCACTAATTTGGCTTCTTTTGCCCCTTCCACTTTTACCCTTGAGCTCAACTTTCTACCACAGCCTCACATAGTCATATTCTACCTCTAGTAAATTTCCCATGGACACTGGTCAATTATTGGAGGGTGACCCTTTGTAACTTTCTCTCATTCTCACCCTTGGATCACTGTTTTACCTTTATTCCCATGCTTCTGCTTAACCCAAAGCCCCTAACTCTTTCCAGAGCATCTATTACATGCCATGGCTTCATTTAGGGCAAATATATGGCATGCTCATGTGGAGAAAATGAGTAGCACTTCTACAAATGGATTTCTGGCTGAATCATGGCTTTGAACAGCAAGTAGTAGCTACCCACCTTTGTTTGAGCTGAAACTTTGCAGAAATGAAGTCCTTCCATGCCTAAGACTGCTGGGCATGCTTTTCTTCCATTATCTCTCATGTTAGTGCCCTCATTAGTCGCACTAAGTTTACTCCTCCAAACTAAATCAAAGTCAACAGCCATTCAAACCACCTTCACTAGTTGCCAAACTCCAGAGTTCCTTTGCTGCTGGTGTGCCCTACGTGCTAGACATGTTGGACTGGCCATTTGGACCATGTAGACACGTGATGCCATGGTGACCACACTCACAACCTGCAATAATGGTTCTCTACCCCTTGTCCTCTTGCTGCAGCTTGGTTCCAACCGTTGCAGCATGTCTCAGAACACCAGGGAGCCCCATTTGACTGGTCCAAGCTCCTTCCCGATGCTGGCTAGGCTCCAAGGTGCCCAGGGGCACGTGTCCTTGCCCATGCCAGGGAGCTCCAGAGAGCCCCGAGCTCTCCCTCCCCCTCCCCCCTCTTACGTTCTCTTCTCCGAGCCCCTGGCTCCCATTTGGCTTCTCCTCTCTCCCTGGAACCCCTCGAGCTCCCCATTCTCTCCTAGGCTCTCCTCCCCTTCTCCATGGCCGGCATGGCCGAAGCTTTCCCGACGGCCTCCGCTCGAATCCCAAGCACCCCGGGATGCTCCCCTCTCCCTTGTGCCTTCCCCAGTCACCCGAACCCCAAGGCCTCCCCTGGACCATTCATCTCCTCCTCTTCTTTGCAGTGGGGAGCTTCCGCCTGAGCCGTCGTCGGCCTCCCGCAGATGCGCGCCGGCTCCCCAGTTGCAGCCCCTCTCCGCGGGTGCCTTGGGTGGGAATGGAGGTGGCACCCACCCGACAACCACGCCCCTGCTGCTCCCCCATGCCGGCGAGAGGTTAGGGACGAAGCTGACGGGCGGGGCCCATCGTCAGCCTCTCCTCATCAGGCCGCTCCTCTTAAAAGGAAAGCGCACCTCGGGACTCTGCTTCCTCAAGGCCGAAGACGCCTTTCCACCACTGCGCCATCGACGTGGCCACTTAGCTGGCCAGCTAGCGCAGCTGGGCCGGCCTGGAGGCATAACTAGCGCCTGGTGCGCAGGATATCCAAGCCTGGAGGCCCACTTTCCTTTTATTCAATTATCTACAATCTTATAAAATCTCCCATAAATTCATTCTAACTCCAAAAATGTTGATTCAAATTTCTGCAGGTCCCAAAAATCAAGGCCTATCAATATATGTGCCTTGCACATTTTTCCAAGCACTTCTCCTGTTGTATTATTTTTCAAATTTCAATCTGGGCATTGAAACTCCATCTTGCAAAAATCCTAGAAGATTCAAATCAACTCCAAATGGAGTGATTCAAACTTCCACAACCTTGTAAAATCCTTACCTATTTTTAGAACCATGGTCAACATCTTTGTGTGGCTTACTTCTGTTGCAGTAAATAAATAGCTCCTATTGCTATTTATTCCACATTGTAAAATCTCTAGAATATTCATGCCAACTCCAAATCCAGTGAAACCACTTCCTAAATACTTCTAAAATCATGGTCTGTTAAATGGGTGCCTCCACTCATTTTTAAGAAGATGATTTCTATTGGCTTCTTCAATGGTCACCTATATCTCCTATCATCCATTCAAAATCCTCTGAAGGACCAAAACCCCTTGGCAAGGATTCAGGTATTTTTCTTATGACCAGAGAGGTCCAAGAAAAATATAACCTCTATTTTTAGAACACTTATATTTCTGCTTGATGTGTGGCTTACTATGTTTGTTTCCGAAGATAGTTGACGGTAGACGAAGTACTCAGAGTTGGAGCGGAAGACCTCGAAGATCCCGAGGGCTTACGTGAGCAAGGCAAGCAGCCCTTTGACCATGACTTGAGCATATGAATTGATGCATGCTAGAATAGCAATTACTTTTTCGTTGCATGTGATCATAGTGCCGGTTCATCATTGGTGTGATGGTACCGAAGGCTTCTTCGAAGAACTTGCATGATGGTGTTGTTATACATATGGCTCCTCGGAGCACAAGCATGATGAGCTTGACCCTACCATCTATGAGGCTCATGATACTATCATGTTGACTAGTAGAGTTAGAGAACCATTGCATTGAGCTTGACCCTACCCCTTGAATGTCATGCTAATACCATGTTGACAAGTAAAGATAAAAGTATATTATCATGAGCATGTTGTTCTCATAAAATAAGAGTTTATGAAAACCCCGTCGGGTGCCACTAATGCCCGAGGGTGATGATGAGTTGGTGGTCACTTTTGGTGAAGTGATGCACCGGTGTTTTGTGTGAGTATGGTTTCGGAAATGGTATTAGATTTATGATGTGTCGACCATCCCAACGTTACCAGTACGACCACGTTACCCCTTTATGGGAAGGGCTTTGTTGATTACTCTGGTCGGTACTAGCAAAGAGCCACATTACTAATGGCAGGAGTGATTGTCGTCACTCTCGTGATGGGGTCATGCCAGGTAGGACGACTATGCCATTATTATGAGTTCGAGGCACACCGTTGGTCCCCGCATGGTTGATACTGTCCAGAGTCGGTGCTCGTAAGACGTACCACATGTGGGATGGGTACCAACATGTGGTCTAATATCGTCAGGGGAAAGATAATGATCGGGTACTTACCTCAGGTATGTGAAATACCGCGAGTCGTGGATGACACGGAAGTTTCCCGGATCTCGTGGGTCCAGCGTACTACCTCTCTAGAGTGTCAAAGTATTCGAATAGCCGTGTCCACGGTCAAGGATAGTTGGGTAATCCTGCTTAAACTACGTCCAACGTTTCCGCATAAACCAAGTGTGTGTGAGTGAGTGTGTGTGGTGTTGGAAAAGGTACTATTATGAAGGTAATAATATGACCAAGTACGGTGACTTGGCATATAGGGTAAACCCGGATGGTTTAGCCCTCAACTGATATGTCGAGGATATGACCAAGTTTGGTGACCTTGCATGTAGGGTGAACTCGAATGGTTCAGCCCTTAGCAGATACGTTGATATCTGTAGCCTGTTCTTCAAGAGTAATTCTTTAACTTGATGCATATTCATGATCATTCCACCCAGAGAAGTTACACTAAAGATGCATGATATTGTTATCCTTCACTTTTATTGTTCGTATCATGGGCTGTTTTGCGAGTACATTCAAAGTACTCATGGGCTTGCCACTGGTTATTTCGTTGACCAGGTGTGAAAGACAGGATATGGTGAAGATTAACTCGGTGACGTTCTTGCGAGCTAGGATGCTTCCCAGTCAGAACGCCTGTAGGTTAAGGCTGATGGCATGGGTTCACGCTTTCAACCAATAATTCCGCTATTGGTCTAGTTTGGTGCTTTGGACTTTAAGGCCCTATATATGTAAGACTCGACCGAAGTGGTCATTTATTGTATCAAACGGTATGTATGGATGTAAGACTCTTTTATTCGGTATCTGTGTTCAGTGAGCATTGATCCTTGGGATCACTGGGCACGGCGATCTCGATCTACTAGTCGGGGTCCCGTCCCCACAGAGCTGGTATGAGAGCCATCCTGGCTGTAGGAATCCCTTAGCTAGCATGGACGTTAGTTAGGATAAAACTGCTTTCCAGATCCTTCAAAATTCTTACAAAACCTATATATTTTCTCGACTCTCCTCAATCTTCAAAGAAATTGAAGGTTATACTCTAGCCTTCCACTCTTATTTTCTTGACACTCCTCGACTACTTTTTCAAAACTTGTAATTGGTCACTAATGCCTTATGCCCCCTGACCACGGGATAAATTAGAATCCTCGTGGGCAGCCCGGAAGGAAGTAACCTTTCCAGGCAAACACCTGTGCTGAAGGACAGCGAAGACAACTCTACGACCAGACGACACCGGCAGAAGTACCTCCATGAGGGACAAGGATAGCGAGGCTTAGAAATGGTGAAACCCTGGGCACTGCTCTAGAGTGATGCCACTTTCGTCTACGATAACCTGGACATAATATATGCAAACCTTGATCTGCGTCACTAATAGAGCGACCCTGTCAGTTATAAGGAATTGTGTCGACCACCACCGGTAGATGAGAACCTCGCCATTTGGTCCGCCTCACCTTAGTGAGCAGGAAAACGGTTCTCTTCATCCCCCGCTCTAGGTGTCGAGACCGCCGTTAGTATGATTGACAGATCAGAACTCTATCATGTCATGCAAATATCAGTGCATGAAGATGTCCACTTGAGACTCTCGAAGCCTCGGAAGGCAAGAAGACACCGACAAGATCATGAAGACAACAGAAGACCCTGTCAATGACAACAATGAAGAACTACCATCGTCAGCAACTTCCCAGATGAGAAGACGACAAGAGTTCTTTACAACCCAAGCGAATTGCTTCGACAAGCAACAACAAGAGGCGTGACAACACCATGAGAAGATCCAGAAGAATTAGCGGACTCCTCTCCGGAGCAAGAAGCAAGCACGACTGTCGAGTCCCAAAACCTAGGATAGGATGAGTTGTGAATTCCCTATGCAAAGTCGAGTCGGTGGAATGGTTCGGATGGACCACGTTATGTGTTGTTTGCTTTTGTTGTTTGTGCTTTGATATAAGTCGCACTTTTTCTTAGGCAACAAGCATGCGGTTGTATCACTCGTCTTATTTTTAATGTTCAAAATGATTTTGGCATTTGTTTAAGCTGACTTCTCAATGCTTGTTTGACTGCACTAAGACCCTTAGACACTCCTCTTTGTGCTCTCTCTCTCTCTCACCCCTCTCGACAACGGAAGACGGCAAGGCAAGATGCGCCAAGGATTCGCTTCGAAGGACAGCTGACGCCGAAGACACTGACTGTGCTATGCTTAACCATACGCAACTCGTAGGAGTGTGTTTTTCCCTCAATATGGAAAAACCACACTAGACCAGACTAACCTCCACAAGCCATTCCGGCTCAAAATTTCTGGTCACGTGTCTAGTACACGGACATGCCAGAACTCGTGTAAGTCCCCGATAAGCCCCGCTAAGCACCGGGTTCCTTATGGAACAAGTGATCACTGTGAACAAGTATCCTTCAATCATAAGCTAGCACTGTAACCTTGATGCCATAAGAGGACCGTTCTCGGATATAGAGTATTAGACTAAAGACTGTCATGGGGATGATAATATGTGTCTTGAGGATATAGCTAGACTATTTTGGTGGGTTGTGAGACCCTTATAAAGGTAGGTGGATTTGGTGGAACGAGTTGATACAGTAGTATAACCTACATAATCTAGAGTAAGATTGGATTTAGTAGGACGATTATGATCGCGAACAATATTTTGGTGGTATACATGACTTTAGCAAGTAGCTGGCATGATTTGATGCCTTTACCATGATGACTTGGAGTATCAAGTAGACTTCTTATTGGACTTGAGTCTTGGATTTAAATAGGTAATCTTAATAGAGTATTGAGGATGACAAAAGACCACATGGTCCGGAGTAAATCGGATTTAGCTCGATAATCTCGATTATGATACCATGTTTCTTAGTGGATATAGAGTACATGTACTTGGAGTTGTCAGATTGGTTTACAACCTATGTGGCTTGGCCTTGGAGATTAGATGGACGAGATTATTGAAGTTGGTGGATATACTATGACGTAATTCTTGCAGTAATATGTGAATTATGAGGACTCTAAGAGATCATGTAGAATCCCATCAATGTTGGATTTGTAGGAGTGATAGGTCCAATGATGAGTGATCGGATTGATGGATCACTTGATCGGATTCATAGGAAGGAAACAAGATATTGGATTGGTACACTACGTGTTTCCTTAATATAATAATGTAGTACCCTGTCCGTTGTTTGATCTAGCTGGACATTGGATTGTAACATTCCAGTGCAACCTTAGCAGTTTATATACCTTCTCGAGGTTATTGCATAGGAATGCATATGCATCATAGCTACCCCATACTTGTAGTGTTTGGGTTTAGTTCTTCCCTCAACCCGGAGTTGACTAGCATGAGCAGTGCGGAGTCGACCCCGTGGGATGGTATGTTTGATGAGGTGAGGTGATATCGTCCCGAGATTTGAGGTCGAACTACTGGCATCTAGGGAAAGTGCTTAGAGACAAGATGATAACTGTTCGCCACATCCTAAGTTCCTTGAGACCCTAAAGCTTCGCTGAGCCACAAGATGGACGGACTATGACCA
Source organism: Hordeum vulgare subsp. vulgare (assembly GCF_904849725.1). Classification (NCBI taxonomy): domain Eukaryota; kingdom Viridiplantae; phylum Streptophyta; class Magnoliopsida; order Poales; family Poaceae; genus Hordeum; species Hordeum vulgare. The sequence goes on along the minus strand of NC_058520.1, from coordinate 379,350,297 downwards.
TAGAAGACGGCTCTAAGTCGTTGAAATATGGCCAGTACCCGCCCATAGGAAGTCCCGTTCTCCTCACCTGACTTTTGAGCACTGTGCTTATGTCTTATTTGGGGAAAGTATGTGGTCATCCTCACTGATGACGCACTTATTCACCCAGTAAGAGGACAAGTGCCTCAGTACTGTTTAGCTGGACCACAGACACCGCAGACTGCAATCCCGGCAACCGAAGACAGTTTCCTCAAGCATGGTGAAGCATCCACATGATCAAGGAGCCTCGACGACACAGAAGGACGACGCATTTTATTGTAACTCCAACATCAACTACGCCAACCCTGACATGCAAGACAGTAAGGCCAGCAAGGACAAACCCACTAAGAGCAACCTCCACCCGGACACAACTGCATCCGCGACCACACAGCACACCAACGCCTAACCACTTGCCACTATGGCACACCTCGGTTCCTTCGCAAGAAGAGACCGCAAGGACACCACTAGCACACTAACACCACACATGCGTCGAGTGGCGCCTAATAGTCATGAACCGTGCCACCGCGGAGAGCCGCCGTGCGGGCGGTAGCATCATGGCGGTCATCGTGGACAATCGCGCAGTACAATGTCGAGACCCCGACCAGCAACGCCACCATCCCGAACAGGAAGATGATTAGCCACCCCGGAGTCTCGTCCGCCATTGGCATCCTTCCTTGAGCACCTGCAGAGGAAGAAGAAGAGGACCAGGGCAACAACAAGTGGTGAGGCTGGGTGGAGAACGAGAAGGACTCCCTAGCCAATTTATAGCCAGGCTCGAAGAGCCACTAGCCAGGCCACCAGCCCCGTTTGCTGCTCGGCCGTCGGTGCTCGCGGGGAATTCCAGAGCAGTGCCGACATACCAGGCCCGCGAGGTGAGTGCTCGTTGCGCCGGCAGATGGCTCACAGCACACCACCGTAGGGCGGCCCCGGACACCGTGCGCCCTAGGCACCGCAAGTGGAGGCAGCACACGGGGCTCACCCAAGAAAGAAGAATCGGAGGTAGAAGAAGAGCCTGACAGCGGACCCTGGGCCCACTTGTCAGCCGCAGTATGTACCAAACAACATGTACGACTAGCAAGCATGTATGACAACTTTCCCTTTCTCCAACATCCTCGTAGACGCAGATCCACCAATAAGTGGTATCTTGAGATGACCTTGTCAGACCACGCATTGGATTATTGCTACTAGCAAGTCTTGCAGCATAACAGGAGCAGACCCTTGTTTCCGCTTAACAAATCTCGGGGACGCGATTTTCTTAAGGGGGTAAGGTCTGTCACACACAGTTTTTGTCTTTCCTGATTAATTAACTTATTTCAAAAATTAGGACCAATTAAAATTTTTGTGAATGCTTGTGATGCTTGGAGTGACTATTGTTTGCATGTTTGCTTGAATGCATGTGATTGCTCCCCATTAATTCTTGCCATCCTCCCAATCACCTCTTCATTTCATGATCTCCTGCCTAATGATCTTGCCATGTGTTTAGGATAAATATCTATTTTCACCAAATATCTATTTTACCAAAAAGCATTTCTTTGAATTAAACTTTCAAACCCATGAGATGAGGTTTGTACTACAAGCCCTCAAATTAGGGAAATTCTTTTGCACCAACTATTTTATTTAAAACCTATTATCAAAATGTCTTCCAAAAACCATCATAATATTATTTTAAAATTTATTTTATTATTTTATTTAAAAGCCTTTTTGTGAGGCCACAAATGGTCTCCTATGAAGGAAAGTTATTTTTATTGCTTTCAAAATATTTAAGAAAATTTAGGGAAACTCACTGGATATATTTATTTCATATTTATGAGTTTCAACACATGGTCATGTTCAAAATATTGGGCAAATCCCTCCAAAACCATTCCTGCCTATTTCAAGCTTTTGGAATATTTCTATAAGATATATTCTCAATAAATTCCAGTAAAATTCTAGCATCTCATCTATGATATTCTTGATGATCCTGCCAAGTTTCATTTCAATCCAAGTTGATTTGACTCCCCTATTCACTCTAAAACCCTATCTGTCCAGAATCAAATTTGAGCAACTCTACATTGTGAAGTGTCTCCAATTGTGCTCAAATTTGGTGGGCATGTTCTAATACTCCAATAAGGCATCCACACCAAGTGGTACACCAAGGGGAATAGAGGAACTTGTCCTAAGACCCTCAAAACCCTCTCTGTTGATTTCTGACTTTGGTAAACTTTACATTATAAAGTTTCTCCAATTATCCTCAAACTTTTTGTACATGCCTCAATGCTCAAATAATGCCCCTACACCAAATATTGGATTTGTGGGAATTTATTTGAATAAGGTTCTAAACAGAAACCCATTACTGCACATTTCTAGGGTTTTCCAAGTCTACATTGGAAAACTTCTCTAGCAAATCCCAAATTTGGTGTGCAAGCATATTTTCATCTATTATTTGACCCTGTTAAGTTTCATAGCCATTGGAATCATCTGGTAGCCCAACCACAGATCAAACACCTTGTGTGCACTCACTAATTTGGCTTCTTTTGCCCCTTCCACTTTTACCCTTGAGCTCAACTTTCTACCACAGCCTCACATAGTCATATTTTACCTCCAGTAATTTTCCCATGGCCACTGGTCAACTATTGGAGGGTGACCCTTTGTAACTTTCTCTCATTTTCACCCTTGGATCACTGTTTTACCTCTATTCCCATGCTTCTGCTTAACCCAAAGCCCTCAACTCTTTCGAGAGCATCTATTACATGCTAAGGCTTCATTTAGAGCAAAGATATGGCATGCTCATGTGGAGAAAATGAGCAGCACTTCTACAAATGGATTTCTGGCTGAATCATGGCTTTGAACAGCAAGTAGTAGCTACCCTCCTTTGTTTGAGCTGAAACTTTGCAGAAATGAAGTCCTTCCATGCCTATGACTGCTGGGCATGCTTTTCTTCCATTATCTCTCCTGTTAGTGCCCTCATTAGTAGCACTAAGTTTACTGCTGCAAACTAAATCAAAGTCAGCAGCCATTCAAACCACCTTCATTAGTTGCCAAACTCCAGAGTTCCTTTGCTGCTGGTGTGCCCTACGTGCTAGACATGTTGGACTGGCCATTTGGACCATGTAGACACGTGATGCCATGGTGACCACACTCACAACCTGCAATAATGGTGCTCTACCCCTTGTCCTCTTGCTGCAGCTTGGTTCCAGCCGTTGCAGCATGTCTCAGAACACCAGGGAGCCCCATTTGACTGGTCCAAGCTCCTTCCCGATGCTGGCTAGGCTCCAAGGTGCCCAAGGGCACGTGTCCTTGCACATGCCAGGGAGCTTCAGAGAGCCCCGAGCTCTCCCTCCCCCTCCCCCCTCTTACCTTCTCTTCTCCGAGCCCCCTGGCTCCCATTTGGCTTCTCCTCTCTTCCTGGAACCCCTCGAGCTCCCCATTCTATCCTAGGCTCTCCTCCCCTTCTCCATGGCCGGCATGGCCGAAGCTTTCCTTGCGGCCTCCGCTCGAATCCCAAGCACCCCGGGACACTCCCCCTCTCCCTTGTGCCTTCCCTAGTCACCCCGAACCCCGAGGCCTCCCATGGACCGTTCCTCTCCTCCTCTTCTTCGAAGTGGGGAGCTGCCGCCTGAGCCGTCGTCAGCCTCCCGCAGATGCGCGCCGGCTCCCGTATTGCAGCCCCTTTCCGCGGGCGCCATGGGTGGGAATGGAGGCGGCGCGGCCTCCTGAGCCCGCCGATGCTCTCACCTGGGCAGGGGGTGGCCCGAGGCGCGGCACCCACGCGGCAACCATGCCCCTGCTGCTCCCCTGTGCCAGCGAGAGGTTAGAGACGAAGCTGACGGGCGGGGCCCATCATGAGCCTCTCCTCATCAGGCCGCTCCTCTTAAAAGGAAAGCGCACCTCGGGACTCCGCTTCCTCAAGTCCAAAGATGCCTTTCCACCACTACGCCAGCGACGTGGCCACTTAGCTGGCCAGCTAGCGCAGCTGGGCCGGCCTGGAGGCCTAACTAGCGCCTGGTGCGTAGGATAGCTAAGCCTGGAGGCCCACTTTCCTTTTATTCAATTATCTGCAATCTTCTAAAATCTCCCATAAATTCATTCTAACTCCAAAAATGTAGATTCAAATTTCTGCAGGTCCCAAAAATCAAGGCCTATCAATATCCGTGCCTTGCACATTCTTCCAACCACTTTTCCAGTTGTATTATTTTTCAAATTTCAATCTGGGCATTGAAACTCCATGTTGCAAAAATCCTAGAAGATTCAAATCAAGTCCAAATGGAGTGATTCAAACTTCCAGAGCCTTCTAAAATCCTTACCTATTTTTAAAACCCTGGTCAATATTTTTGTGTCCCTTACTTCTGTTGCAATAAATAAATAGCTCCTATTGCTATTTATTCCACATTGTAAAATCTCTAGAATATTCATACCAACTCCAAATCCAGTGAAACCACTTCCTAAATACTTAAATCATGCTCTGTTAAATGGGTGCCTCCACTCATTTTTAACAAGATGATTTCTGTTGGCTTCTTCAATGGTCACCTATATCTCCTATCATCCATTCAAAATCCTCTGAAGGACCAAAACCCCTTGGCAAGGATTCAGGTATTTTTCTTATGACCAGAGAGGTCCAAGAAAAATATAACCTCTATTTTTAGAACACTTATATTTCTGCTTGATGTGTGGCTTACTATGTTTGTTTCCGAAGATAGTTGACGGTAGACGAAGTACTCAGAGTTGGAGCGGAAGACCTCGAAGATCCCGAGGGCTTACGTGAGCAAGGCAAGCAGCCCTTTGACCATGACTTGAGCATATGAATTGATGCATGCTAGAATAGCAATTACTTTTCCGTTGCATGTGATCATAGTGCCGGTTCATCATTGGTGTGATGGTACCGAAGGCTTCTTCGAAGCACTTGCATGATGGTGATGTTATACATATGGCTCCTCGGAGCACAAGCATGATGAGCTTGACCCTACCATCTATGAGGGTCATGCTACTATCATGTTGATTAGTAGAGTTAGAGAACCATTGCATTGAGCTTGACCCTACCCCTTGAAGGTCATGCTAATACCATGTTGACAAGTAAAGATAAAAGTATATTATCATGAGCATGTTGTTGTCATAAAATAAGAGTTTATGAAAACCCCGTCGGGTGCCACTAATGCCCGAGGGTGATGATGAGTTGGTGGTCACTTTTGGTGAAGTGATGCACCGGTGTTTTGTGTGAGTATGGTTTCGGAAATGGGATTAGATTTATGATGTGTCGACCGTCCCAACCTTACCAGTACGACCATGTTACCCCTTCATGGGACGGGGCTTTGTTGATTACTCTCGTCGGTACTAGCAAAGAGCCACATTACTAGTGGCGGGAGTGATTGTCGTCACTCTCGTGATGGGGCCGTGCTAGGTAGGACGACTATGCCATTATTACGAGTTCCAGGCACACCGTTGGTCCCCGCATGGCTGATACTATCCAGAGTCGGTGCTCGTAAGGCGTACAACATGTGGGCTGGGTACTAATTGAGTGGAACTCTTTGTCTATTATCGTCATGGGAAAGATAATGATCGGGTACTTACCTCGGGTATGTGAAATACCGCGAGTCGTGGATGACACGGAAGTTTCCCGGATCTCGTGGGTCCAGCGTACTACCTCTGCAGACTGTCAAACTATTCGAATAGTCGTGCCCACGATCAAGGATAGTTGGGTAATCCTGCTTAAACTACGTCCAACGTTTCCGCATAAACCAAGTGTGTGTGGTGTTGGAAAAGGTACTGTTATGAAAGTAATAATATGACCAAGTACAGTGACTTGGCATATAGGGTAAACCCGGATGGTTTAGCCCTCAACTGATATATCGAGGATATGACCAAGTTTGGTGACTTGGCATGTAGGGTGAACTCGGATGGTTCAGCCCTTAGCAGATATGTTGATATCTATAACCTGTTCTTCAAGAGTAATTCTTTAACTTTATGCATATTCATGATCATTCCACCCGGAGAAGTTACACTAAAGATGCATGATATTGTTATCCTTCACTTTCATTGTTCGTATCATGGGCTGTTTTGCGAGTACATTCAAAGTACTCATTGGCTTGCCACTGGTTATTTCATTGACCAGGTGTGAAAGACAGGATATGGTGAAGATTAACTCGGTGACGTTCTTGCGAGCTAGGATGCTTCCCAGTCAGAATGCCTGTAGGTTAAGGCTGATGGCATGGATTCACGCTTTCAACCAATAATTCCGCTATTGGTCTAGTTTGGTGCTTTGGCCTTTAAGGCCCTATATATGTAAGACTTGATCGAAGTGGTCATTTATTGTATGAAACGGTTGTGTGGATGTAAGACTCTTTTATTCGGTATCTGTGTTCAGTGAGCATTGATCCTTGGGATCATTGGGCACGGCGATCTCGACTTACTAGTCGGGGTCCCCACAGTTTGATCTTGCTGAAAAAGACAGAAACTTTGTGCTCACGAAGTTATTTTTAATTCCTATCCAGAAAGACCTTTTGAGTTTATGCTTTTTGCTGTTGGTTTCCTATGCCAATTGCCCTAATTGTCATAATTTGTCAGAATTTTTGAGATACGAGAAGTATACGGAGCATACATATTGCTACAGACTGGTGTGTTTTTGACAGATTTTGTTTTTGTTGTGTTGATTGCTTATTTTTATGAAACTATGGATAGTATCGGGGGGGGGGGGGTACTAGCCATGGAAAAGTGAGAATACAGTAATCTAACATCAATATAAATAGAAATCAAGTTTGCTACAGTACCTAAAGAGTTGGTAGTTTGTTTTCTTATGCTAATGATATCACGAGTTTCCGTTTAAGTTTTGTGTTGTGAAGTTTTCAAGTTTTGGGTGATCTTCTCATGGAGAATGGGATAAAGAGTGGAAAGAGCTCAATCTTGGGGATTCCCAAGGCATCCCAAGCCAAATTCAAGGACACCAAAAAGCCTAAGCTTGGGGATGCCCCGGGAAGGCATCCCCTCTTTCGTCTTCAATCCATCGGTAACGTTACTTGGAGCTATATTTTTATTCACCACATGATATGTGTTTTGCTTGGAACGTCGTGTATTATAGGAGTCTTTTCGTTTTGTTGTGTCACAATCATCCTTGCTGCACACCTTTTTGAGAGAGACATGCACTCATCATGATTTTGCTAGAATACTCGTTGAGCTTAGCTTATATCTTTTGAGTCAGGCAATTTAGCTCGCATGTGCTTCACTTATATATTTTGATCTAGATAAGTTTGCTCTAGTGCTTCACTTAGATCTTTTTAGAGCACGGCGGTGTCATATTTTGGAGAAATAAAAACTCTCAATCTTCACTTATATCTTTTTGAGAGTGCTCTCTCTGAGTTACTTGGTAATTGGCTTGTGCTATGAAAGTAGTCCTAAAGATGACAGGCATCCAAAGAGGATATAATAAAAACTTCCATATTCATGTGCATTGATTATAAAGAGAAGTTTGATTCCTCTCAATTAGTTTTGAGACATGGATTTGGTAATATTAGATTTATGTTAGTAGGGTGTTGTGAATCTAGAAATACTTGTGTTGAAGTTAGTGATTCCCGTAGCATGCACGTATGGTGAACCCTATGTTTGGAAGTTGGAGCATAATTGATTTATTGATTGTCATCCTTTGTGTGGTGGTCGGGATCGCGCGATGGTTAACACCAACCAACCCTTCCCCTAGGAGTATGCGTTTAGCACTTTGTTTCGATTACTAATAAAACTTTCGCAATAAGTATATGAGTTCTTCATGACTAATGTGAGTCCATGGTATAGATCCACTTTCACCTTCCACCATTGCTAGCCTCTCTAGTGTCGTGCAACTTTTGCCGGTACACAAACACACCATATAACTTCCTCAAAACAGCCACCATAGCTACCTATTATGGCATTTTCATAGCCATTCCGAGATATATTGCCATGCAACTCCCACCGTTCCGTCTCATGACTTGTGCCGTCACTTTCATATTGCCTTTGCATGATCGTAAGATAGCTAGCGAGATGTTTCAACGTCATACGCTAAGCTAGATCGTTGCACATCCCGGTACACTGCCGGAGGCATTTCCTATAGAGTCATCATTGCTCTAAGTATTGAGTTGTGAGTAAATAAAAGTGTGATGATCATCATTATTAGAGCATTGTCCCATGTGAGGAAATAAAAAATAGAGGCCAAAGACGCCCACCAAAAAATAACGAAAAGAGGCCAAAGAGCCCAAAAAATGAGAGAAAAAGAGAGAAGGGACAATGCTACTATCTTTTTCCACACTTGTGCTTCAAAATAGCACCATGTTCTTCATGGTTGAGAGTCTCTTGTTTTGACACTTCCATATACTAGTGGGAATCTTCATTATATAACTTGGCTTGTATATTCCAATGATGGGTTTCCTCAAAACTGCACTAGGTCTTCGTGAGCAAGCAAGTTGGGTGCACACCCACTAGTTCTCCTTTTGAGCTTTCACACAATTATAGCTCTCGTGCATCCGTTGCATGGTTATCCCTACTCATTCACATTAATATCTATTGATGGGCATCTCCATAGCCCATTAATACACCGAGTCAATGTGACCATCTCCTCCTTTTTGCCTCACAACCTGCACCACACTCTATTCCACCTATAGTGCTATATCCATGGCTCACGGTCATGTATTGCGTGAGAGTTGAAAAGGTTTGAGAAAGTAAGAGTGCGAAAACAATTACTTGGCCAATACCGGGGTTGTGCATGATTTAAATTCGTTATGTGGGGATGATGGAGCATAGCAAGACTATATGATTTTGTAGGGATAACTTTCTTTGGCCTTGTTATTTCGAAAGTTCATGATTACCTTGCTAGTTTGCTTGAAGTATTATTGTTTTCATGTCAATAGCAAACTATTGTTTTGAATCTTACGGAACTGAACATTCATGACACGAGAAAGAAGTTACAAAGGACAAATATGTTAGGTAGCATTCCACATCAAAAATTCAGTCTTTATCACTTCCCTACTCAAGGACGAGCAGGAGTTAAGCTTGGGGATGCTTGATACGTCTCCAACATATCTATAATTTTTGATGGTTCCATGCTATTATCTTGTCAACTTTGGTTGTTTTGTATGCATGAATATGCCATTTTATATCTTTTTTGGGACTAACCTATTAACTCAGTGCCAAGTGCCAGTTCCTGTTTTTTTTCCGTGTTTTTGACCTTTTTCAGTGGAGAATATTAAACGGAGTCCAAATGGAATAAAACCTGCGGAATGATTTTTTCCATAACAGAAGACACGCATGAAACTTGAGAACCAAGGCAGGGGACCTCGGAGGAGGTCACAAGCCACCCATGCCTGACCTGGGGGGGGGGCTAGCAGGCTTGTGGGCCCCCTATGGCTCCCCTGCCCTACTTCTTCCGCCTATAAATTCCTTCAAAATTTGAAACCACGGAAGAGAGCCACGAAAATACTTTTCCGCCGCCGCAAGCTTCTATCTCCGTAAGATCCCATCTGGGGCACGTTCTGGTGCCCTACCGGAGGGGGGATTCGGACACGGAGGGCTTCTTCATCAACACCATTGCCTCTCCGATGATGCGTGAGTAGTTCACCACAGACCTTCGGGTCCATAGCTAGTAGCTAGATGGATTCTTCTCTCTCTTGGATCTTCAATACAAAGTTCTCCATGATCTTCATGGAGATCTATACGATGTAATCTTCTTTTGCGGTGTGTTTGTCGACATCCAATGAATTGTGGATTTATGATCAGATTATCTATGAATGTTATGTGAGTTTCCTCTGATCTCTTATATGCATGATTTCGTATCCTTGTAATTCTCTTCGAGTTGTGGGTTTCGTTTGGCCAACTTGATCTACAATTCTTGCAATGGAAGAAGTGCTTGGTTTTGGGCTCATACCGTGCGGTGTCCTCACCCAGTGATAGAAGGGGCAGCGAGGCACGCATCATGTTTTTGCCATCAAGGGTAAAAATATGGGGTTTATATCTATTGCATGAATTTATCCCTCTACATCATGTCATCTTGCTTAAGGCGTTACTCCGTTTGTTATGAACTTAATACACTAGAATCATGCTGGATAGCGGTTGATGTGTGGAGTAATAGTAGTAGATGCAGAGAGTATCAGTCTACTTGTTTCGGACGTGATGCCTATATGTATGATCATTGCCTTAGATATCATCATGACTTTGCGCGGTTCTATCAATTGCTTGACAGTAATTCGTTCACCCACCGTAATACTTGCTATCATGAGAGAAGCCTCTAGTGAACACTATGGCCCCCCGGTCTACTTCACATCATATTTTCAGCTCTACACTTTCAGCTTGTTGCACTTTCCACCTTGAGATCTCACCTTGCAACTAATCGTAAAGGGATTGACAACCCCTTAATAGCGTTGGGTGCAAGTTTGTTTGTTTTTGCGCAGGTACTTTGGAGATTTGCCTTGATACTCCTACTGGATTGATACCTTGGTTCTCAAACTGAGGGAAATACTTACTGCAACTGTGCTGCATCACCCTTTCCTCTTCAAGGGAAAAACCAAGGCAAGATCAAATGGTAGCAGTACCCATCACAAACTTGTCTCTTGCATTTACTTTATTTGCCATTTGCCTCTCGTTTTTCTCTCCCCCACTTCTAAAACGATATTCAGAAAATACCAAAAACATTTGCCTTTTTGTTCGCCCTTCTTTCGTTTGCCTTTTCGTTTGCCTTTAGTTTGCTTGGGTGTTAGATCCCTTAAACTCATGGCTAGCCTTTCTATTAACAGTAGTATTCACGAGAATTAAGTTCTTAATTTTAAGCAAAAGGAGGGAGAAAACTTATAAGATGTTTGGTGTAGAATTTGCAATGCTCAAAATAGATCTACTAGTAAGCAATCGACTACCATTCTCCTTCGCAATTTTTATCTGGGTATCTCTCCTTGGAATAGATATATTTTGATCACCATTATGGGAATAAATTTCTTGGGTAGCCATACCTTTGATTCTTATAATGCTATGATGAATTTGGTAGGTTCATCCCCACTCATGGTTAATGAAACAATCTTAATGTTGGAACACGGGATGCAAAGGCTTGATACTGTGTTGAGTATGACTATGACTGGATCTTCATTGCCTTGAATTACAATGTTTAGTTAGCCTTTGGTCTTTGAAGGTGCTCTGCATTTATGATTTGCGGTCTCAGAAAGAGCTAGCGAGATACCACCTGTTCGTACTGCTTCATGTTGTTTTGATCTAAGTGTTGACATTTGAGGCTTATTATTATTTGCTCGCTAGCTGATTATGCCATTGATATGAGTTTACCATGAGACCTAGATGTCATTTGCTTATGTGGTCTACTTGTGATCTTGCTGAAATTCTGGTTATGAGTTAGAGATAGTTGCAACAACAAGATCAAACAGAGTTCGCCAAAGTTTTTCTTTTGTCTCTCTCAGTTTGTCAACTGAGTTGCTTGAGGACAAGCAAGGCTTTAAGCTTGGGGGAGTTGATACGTCTCCAACGTATCTACTTTTCCAAACTCTTTTGCCATTGTTTTGGACTCTAACTTGCATGATTTGAATGGAACTAACCTGGACTAACGCTGTTTTCAGCATAATTGCCATGGTGTTGTTTTTGTGCATAAATAAAAGTTCTCGGAATGTCCTGAAAATTTACGGAGAATTTTTCTGGAATAAATGAAAAATACCTGCGCAAAGATCCATCGGAGGGGGTGTGCCAGTGGGCCACAAGCCCCTGGGCCACGACCACCCCCTAGGCCGCGCCGTGAGGGCTTGTGGGGCCCACGTGGCACCACCGCCCCCAAACTCAGCTCGATTTCTTCCGTCTCGCCCGAAAAAAATTAGGGAGAAGGATTCATCACGTTTTACGATACGTAGGCGCCGCCACCTCCTGTTCTTCATCTGGACGGCAGATCTGGAGTCCGTTCGGGGCTCCGGAGAGGGAAAATCGTCGCCATCGTCATCATCAACCTTCCTCCATCGACAATTCCATGATGCTCTTCACCGTTCGTGAGTAATCTCATCGTAGGCTTGCTGGACGGTGATGAGTTGGATGGGATCTATCATGTAATCGAGTTAGTTTTGACGGGGATTGATCCCTTGTATCCACTATGTTCTAGATTGATGTTGCTACTACTTGGCTATGCTTAATGCTTGTCACTAGGGCCCGAGTGCCATGATTTCACATCTGAACCTATTATGTTGTTGCCAATATATGTGTGTTTTAGATCCTATCTTGCAAGTTGTAGTCACCTACTATGTGTTATGACCCGGCAACCCCGGATTGACAATAGCCGCAACCACTCCCAGAGATGACCATAGTATGAGGAGTTCATGTATTCACCACGTGTTAATGTGTTGGTCCGGTTCTTAATTAAAAGGAGAACCTTAATATCCCGTAGTTTCCATTAGGACCCCGCTGCCACAGGAGGGATGGACAATAGATGTCATGCAAGTTCTTTTCCCTAAGCACGTATGACTATATACGGTATACATGCCTACATTAGATCAACGAACGGGAGCTAGTTACATATCTCTCCGTGTTATAGCTGTTACATGATGAATCACATCCGCCACACTCATCCATCACCGATCCACTGCCTACGAGTCTTTTACTACTGGTCCTTGCTACGTTACTTTGTCCAGGCTTGTCCCTTGCTACAAAAGGGATTTGGCCACTTTGCTGCTACTGCTATCACTACTGCTGTTCCTTGCTACTGGTGTCACTACTGCTGTTACTTTTCCGTTACTTGTTGCAAGACTTTTTCGACACCGTTGCCGGGAAAGAATAGTTTCCCGCCGACGTGCAACTTACTGGCGCCATTGATACAACAGTTAGGAATAGTCTGCCGTCAACATATCTGTTTCTTACACCGTTGCTATCATACTACTTTGCTACTGATACTTTGCTTGCAGACACTAATCTTTCAGGTGTGGTTGAATCTGACAAACTCAATTGCTAATACTTAAGAATATTCTTTCGCTTCCCCTTGTGGCGAATCAATAAATTTGGATTGAATACTCTACCCTCGAAAACTGTTGTGATCCCCTACACTTGTGGGTTATCACATGGCAAGGCTTGGGAGTTGCAAGGATGGGCTCAGGGTCGAGTCACCGGTTGAGGGGAGGTTGAGATGGACGGGGAGGTACAATTTCTCGCCCGTGATGAGGAACACGACGGAGGAATCTTCGGGAGACAACCACCAGGGTTGTTTCTCATTGCAAACAAGGCGGCGGGGAGGGTGAAAAGGGTGAGAAATACCCTGTGGCTCCAAATCAATGAAAAATGCGGGATGAGGGGAGCTTCACCGTGCGAACGCCAGCGGCCCGAGGCGGCGAGATTCTACTCGATCCCGAGCTTTGGAGCTCCAAAACGAAGGGGGAGAGATGCAGGAGTGGGATTGGGAGGGCGAGAAGGCTAGGAATGGAGAGGAGGGGGCTCGTGGCTGGCTTATATAGCCCATCCAAGGTCCACTGCACACTAGTGCAACGGCGAGGACGTAGCCCATGCTTGAGGGCACAGGGGTGATCGGTGGTGAATTAGAGGAGCTCCTTGGGTTGGTCCATGACAGGAGCGAGGGCAGAGGTGGGGGAGTGATAATCCCCAAGTGCAAGGAATCATCGTAGAAATATCCAAAGGTGGAAGTGATAAGTATGGAGTGTCGAATGCACAAGGAGCTAAATCCCCAAGTGCAACTCACGCCACCCACAATAAGAGATTCATAAACATATTGCAAACCCTATAGCAGGGATCCCTCATGGTTGCGCGACACAGAGAGCACCATAGGACAACACCAATAATAAAGCATTCAACTTAAACCAATCTATATCATCAGTCAACCCAAAGGACAAAAGTAATCTACTCAAAACATCATAGGATGGCAACACATCATTGGATCATAATATGTGGCATAAAGCACCATGTTCAAGTAGGGGATTACAACGAGGTGCGGGAGAGTGGACCACTGAAAGAAGATGAGGATGGTGATGTTGATGAAGTTGATCACGGCAGCGATGGTTCCCCCGGTGGCACTCCGACACCACCGGGAGAGAGGGGGGAGGGTCTCCCCCTTGTGCCTCCTCCTCCATGGCCTCCCCCCAAGGTGGGAGAGGTTCTCCCTCTGGTCCTTGACCTCCATGGTGATGATGGCGATGATGAAGATGGCCTTCGGTGATGGTGACCCCCTCAGGCAAGGTGCTGGAGAGGGCCAAGATTGGTTTTTCGTGGCTCTGGAGGTTTGCAGTGACGGTACTCCCGATCTAGGTTTCTTTCTGGGGTTTTTGGAATTTCTAGGAATTTTTGGCAGCGGTTTCACGCCAGGAAGGTTCCCGAGGAAGTCACAAGCCCCGGGGGCGCGACCTAGGGGGGTGAGGGCGCCCTGCAGGCTTGTGGCTTCCTCTTCCACTTCCTGGCCCAGCTCTGGTGCTTCGGGGGTCTCTTTTGGTCCATAAAAAATCACCTTTAAATTTTCAACCCCTTCCAAGAACTTTTATTTCTGCACAAAAAAGGACTCCATGGTAGTTCCGCTAAAAACAAAGTTAGTCCGTGTTAGTTCTAATAAAATCATACCAAAATCATATAGAATTATTGTAAACATGGCATGAATACTTCATAAGTTATAGATACGGTGGAGACATATTAGAATCCCCAAGCTTAATTCCTCCTCGTCCTCGAGTAGGTAAATGATAAAAGAAATAATTTATGAAGTGTGAATGCTAGCAAGTGCACAAGTTTGATCAATGATAATTTCACTCACTTTTTTCTAGCGTCGTTATATATCATAAACAGTAGCACAACTCATAAAACTTCTCATCATGGAGTAACAAGCTATTCACATGTTAAAGTATAGATCATAAAGTTTCTTGAAAACTAACAAACGATGCTTTCAGTCACCAAGAAATTGCAATTCATCTTATTTTCAGGAAGGGTCTATGTAAGAGCTTTTGATTTAGCAAATTCTACATACTCAACTATCATGTAGTCTTCCATGATTGCTAACAATCAAAGCATATTTTTAGAACAAATAGCATCCATCAAACACAGAGAAATATAGGGTCTTAGTGTTTCGCCTCCCAACTTATTTATCATATAGATAATTGTCAACAATAATAATTCATGATTAAATATATTTGTGTGGATATATATGTCTAGATCATTTCCCAACACATGACGCTTGCCAAGAGAAAAAGACGAAAATATAGGAAGTGGTGAAGATCACCATGACTCTTGCATAAAGGTAAGTACTAGAAAGTAAAAGATAGGCCCTTCACAGAGGGAAGCAGAGGTTGGCATGCTCTTTTTGTTTTTGGATGTGCAAACCCTTAATGCAAAGGAACGTCACTTCGTATTGCCCTTTGTGATAGCAGCCTTTATTATGCAGTCCGTCGCTTTTATTTCTTCAGCATCACAAGTTCGTACAACGCTTATTTTCCCTTACAATAAAATATCTTACATATGGAGGAGCAATTTTTATTGCTTTTTGCACCGATGACAACTTACTTGAAGGATCTTACTCAATCCATATGTAGGTATAGTGGACTCTCATGGCAAAACTGGTTTAAGGGTGTTTGGATGCACAAGTAGTATTTCTACTTGGTGCGGAAATTTTGGCTAGTATGAGGTGGAAGCAAGCACCACATGTTGGAGGATCCATAACAATATAACTTCTATAGAAATATACCCAAGCATAACTCATTACGTTGTCTTCCTTGTCCAACTTCAACTAATTTTCTCAAGTTTTAAAATAATTAACGGACATTCATAATCATAGAAGATCTCCAAGATAGTATATTTATATGTGAAATCTCTCTTCCTTCAATATTCTTTCATGAATTGTTCAAGTGACCAATGCGGTGTTTGCTAAATTTCAATAAATTTTACCAGCTATACTTCTTATATGTGAAGTTATTACTCCCCATGGGATAAGCATATAAAGCATATTTAATTTCAGATTTATGATATTCAATTCATTCAACCATTTACTCAATGGATATAAGAGAAGCACGAAAGTAAATGACAAAACTACTCCAAAGCATATAAGTGAAGATCAATGAGTAGTCAAACAATTAAGTAGCTATGTGAGGACTTTATATCTCTCCCTTAATAAAGATTTTCAGATCCAAAGCTTTTATTCAAACAACAAAACAAAATAAAAGTGGCACTCCAAGAATAGCACACAACATGTGAACGAATAAAAATTTAGGCTCAACATAGGCTAACCGATAATTGTTGATGAAGAGAGGTGGGATGCGTAGCATCCCCAAGCTTAGATACTTGAGACTTCTTAAAATATTTACTTGGGTGCCCTGGGCATCCCCAATCTCCAGCTTTTGTATCTCATTCAATCCTCTCATATCGTGGTTTCACCTATTCTCAAAAACTTCATCCACACAAAACTCGAAAAGAACTCGTGAGATAAGTTAGTACACATAAGAATAAATCAACACTTCAGGTACTGCCAAGACAAGTTGCACAATAATTTTAAAACATCATCTACTGTTTACTATCATTTCCACAATTTATATCTATCAATATAGGCTATGGAAACTATAGGATAAGTAGATAACAAAAGTATGACAACAATCTGTCCAAACAAAACAGTATGAAGCAATTTATGAAAACATCATACTTTCGTAACTCAAAAAATTATGAAAATTTAGGAGATGCTATAAACTTTATATGAAAACACCGTGTAAACATTTAAGAAACTTTTCACGTTCTAGTAAAATATGAAAATTCAAACACTACAACACCAGTTTCTGTTTTTACACAACAATAATGAAAGCATGCAATGCAAGCATCCTAATGCCATTCTTGGAAACTTTTTATTGAATACAAAATTATAAATAACACCTTACATAAAACAACAAAATAAAATGATGCTCCAAGCAAAACTCATACTATGTGACGAATAAAAATATAGCTCCAAGTAAAATATACCGATAATGTTGAAGACGAAAGAGGGGATGCCTTCCGGGGCATCCCCAAGCTTAGGTGCTTGATTATTCCTTGGATATTACCTTGGGGGTGCCTTGGACATCCCTAAGCTTAGGTTCTTGCCAGTCCTTATTGTCCTCATTTCGGTGTCTCACCCAAAACTTGAAAAATTCAATCACACAAAACTTAACGGAACTTCGTGAGAAGGGTTAGTGTAGTAAAGACAGACCATTCACTTAGGTACTGTCAAGACAAGATTCATAATTGTTGCCACATGATACCTACTGTATTATATCGTTCCCATAATTTATATTACTAAATATAAGCTGTGGGAACACTAAAATAAGCAAACTATGCATGCAAAATAGAATATGTCAAAAAAGAAGAGTCTGTAAAGATCTGTAGTATATCCATACTTACCTGTCTCTAAAAGTTCTGAAAAATTAGGAAAACCAGAAGAATTTGTATATCAAGACCGTGTAAAAATTCAGATCATTATCACGCTCCAGTAAAAAATGAAAATTCATGTACTGGAGTCAAAAGTTTATGTTTTGGCTCAGCATCAATTCTACTCATCTTGTGAGTCATCCCAAAGGTTTTACTTGGCACTTTATTGAAATAAAAGACACAAACATGATTGCTACAGTAGCTTAATCATGTGGACTCATAGAAACAGAAGGTAAAATTGTTGGGTTTTTTCCCAACAAGCGCTTTTCTTTAATGCCTTTTAGCTAGGCATGGTTATTTCAATGATGCTCTTCCAAGCCTAATTCCGATGATGGTTTTATTCATACTCTGAAATATATAAGTGAAGTTCATAGAGCATTCTACAATTAATATATATCAACCAATATCCAAGCTAAAAATATATAAGTTAAGCACACGAAGCATTCTATAAGGTCATACTCAAAAGATTTAAGTGAAGCACGAAGAGCATTCTACAAAACCATACTCAAAAGATTTAAGTGAAGCACATGAAGCATTCTACAAAGACATACTCAAAAGGTTTAGGTGAAGTGCATGAAGCATTCTATAAATCAATGAAGGACTATCTCATACTAAAAGGGTGCATAAAAGGAGACACATGTCATGTAAACAAAACGAAAACCGAGGTATACCGATAATTGTAGAAGAATAAAGATGGGATGCCTTCCGGGGCATCCCCAAACTTTGATGCTTGAGTCTCCTTGGCATATTTACTTGGGGTTCCTTGGGAATCCCCAAGCTTGGACTCTTGTCTCTCCGTATTCTTCTTATATCGATACCTCCCCGATCTTCGAATACTTCATTCACACAAAACTTAACAAAACCCTCGTGAGATCCGTTAGTACAATAAAGCAAAATACTACTTTAAGTACTGTTTTGAACTCATTACGAATTCATATTAACATTATATATACTGTAGTCCAACTTCACCATGGTTCATACCCCCCGATACAACCCATAGATTCATCAAAATAAGAGAACAATGCATAGAAAACATAATCTGTCAAAAACAGAAAAGCCTGTAGCATTCTAGAAAGTTAGCATACTTATATAACTCAAACAATTCTGAAAATTTAGGAAAAATTAAAAAAAATTCCATATAAGTACGGTGTAAAAATTTCGGGAACTTTTGAGGTTGCAGTAAAAAATGAAAATTCATGCGCTATAGTCAAAGTTTGTGTTTTTGCACCGCACAAAGCTAACAAGCTATCTAATCGTCCAAAAACCAAATCTTGGCACATTATTTTTATAATACAAATGATATATCCAAGGGGATAATTAGTTTTGAGGAACTTTCATGAAAAATTCTACATTGTTTCCATGAGCATGAACACAAGTGTTCAAGGTCGACCCTTACCTCTCCAATGCACAACTTTCCAATCACTTCTCTTTTTGAAAACTTCTTAGGCATAAGAGGCAAGAAATTATTTTTGTATTTTTCATTGTTTAATTTTTTTTTCACCAACAAATAAATAAATCAAAAAGGGAAAACAAAATCTACTTAGTGAAGAAAGCAAACAAGCACACACGAGAATACCAACCCCACGTTATTGCTCCCCGGCAACGGCACGAGAAAAGAGCTTGATAATCCCCAAGTGCAGGGAATCATCATAGCAATTTCCAAAGGTGGAAGTGATAAGTATGGAGTGTCGAACCCACAAGGAGCTAAAGGTAAGACCAATATTCTCTCAAGTCCTATCTGCCAATGATACGACTCTATGTACATCGAATGTTTGCTTCCAACTAGAAACGAGAAATAAAACTACGTTGTGGGTATGAAGAGAATAGCTTTGCATGATAATGGAGAACTAGAATATAAAAATAGGTGCTGTTATAATAAAGTTAGAACATATTACGATATATTACAAATAGCGAGTGTGGAATAATGATGGGTCGGTGTGCGGAATTGTCCTAGGCAATTGTTAACAAGATCGGTAATCATTATTGCAATTTTATATGAGGGAGAGGCATAAGCTAACATACTTTCTCTACTTGGATCATATGCACTTATGATTGGAACTCCAGCAAGCATCCGCAACTACTAAAGATCATTAAGGTAAAACCCAACCATAGCATTATAAGGTATCGAGTCCTCTTTCTTCACATACGCAAACAACCTACTTACTCGGGTATGTGCTTCTGTCACTCACGCCACCCACCATAAGAGAATCATAAACATATTGCAAACCCTACAGCAGGGACCCCTCACGCTTGCACGACATGGAGAGCACCATAGGACAACACTAATAATAAAACATGCAAGTAAAACCAATCTATATCATCAATCAACCCAAAGGACAAAAGTAATCTACTCAAAACATCATAGGATGGCAACACATCATTGGATCATAATATGTGGCATAAAGCACCATGTTCAAGTAGGGGATTACAGCGAGGTGCGGGAGAGTGGACCGCTGAAAGAAGATGGGGATGGTGATGAAGATGGTGATGTTGATGAAGACGATCACCGCGGCGATGGTTCCCCCGGTGGCACTCCGACACCATCGGGAGAGAGGGGGAGAGGGTCTCCCCTTGTGCCTCCTCCTCCATGGCCTCCCCCAAGGTGGGGATAGGTTCTTCCTCTGGTCCTTGTCCTCCATGGTGATGATGGCGATGATGAAGATGGCCTCCGATGATGTTGACCCCTCCGGCAGGGTGCCGGAGAGGGCCAAGATTGGTTTTTCGTGGCTCTGGAGGCTTGCGGCAGAGGAACTCCGGATCTAGGTTTATTTCTGGAGGTTTTGGAATTTATAGGAATTTTTGGCATCGATTTCACGCCAGGAAGGTTCTCGAGGAAGTCACAAGACCGAGGGGCGCAACCTAGGGTGTGAGGGCGCCCTGCAGGCTTGTAGCTTCCACATCCACTTCCTGGCCCAGCTCTGGTGCTTCGGGGGTCTCTTTTGGTTCATTGAAAATCACGTAAATTTTCAGCCCATTCCAAGAACTTTTATTTGTGCACAAAAAATGACACCATGGTAGTTCTGCTGAAAATAGCGTCAGTCCGGGTTAGTTCTAATAAAATCATATAGAATTATTGTAAACATGGCGTGAATACTTCATAAATTCTAGATACATTGGAGACATATCAGAGAGCTCGCGCGTGTGGTGCTGCGGGTTGGCCGAACTGGCGGTGCTCGGCACGTGCGGGGGGGGGGGGGGGGTGACAAGGAGAAGGAGAGAGGAGGGGGACAAGGACGTTGCATGTCCCAGGCGTTGAGGTGAGTCTGCATGCGAGAGGGTGGAGCTCGAGGCGGTTGAGAGCATCGGAATGGGGGCAGCTACATTGCGGGGGCGCACTGTAGGACGCTCCAGAGCATGCATATTGCATACCATGGCATACTGCGCGTGTTCTCGACGTGTCCCTTTTGTCCACTAGCTGCTAATACATGTGGATATGCCCTTTGGATGCCTTGGAACTAGATAGAGTGGAGGTAAGAAGGAGGGGGAGGTAAAATGGATGCTGACTTGCTGTCCACGAGGTTAAAATGAGGTTTTCACCCTGCTCAATGATTGAGCCTTGGCCCAAAATTCTTACTAGTGTAGAAGGTGACTAGTAGCGGGTGTGTTAAATAGATGGGGTGAACGGTAATGGATAAAGATGTCAAAATGTAGCTTTTACTAAATCACCAGAAGGTGTTTGATGCTGTTTTGAGCAAGGCAAGTTTACCCACTTACTGTGAGACTTAACATGATTGAATGGTGGGTAAAAACAAGAGTGATCACAAGGTTTGAGTCCATTTGAGAAAATTGACAATGTAAACATGAAAAAAACCTAGAAATGGACAAAATCAGCTTTATATAGATCTAACCATGCAAAACCTTTCCTCCTAATGCAGAATTTGTGTAGAGGCATTATTTGGTGATTCTAGCATGCTCAAAAAGTTTAGGAAAAAATGTAGAGTTGCTTAAATTTGATTCTAGACAAAGAGGGTTTTGGAATATTTTGGTGAACCAAATCAACTATTATTAAGATGAAACTTGGCAACATCAACAAATATGCCATGTGTGACTTGCTAGATTTTTCTTGGAATTTATTGAGAATGTTTCTTATAGAAACATTTCAAAATCTTGAAATAGGAAGAAAGGGTTTTGGAGGTTTTTGTCCAATATTTTGAACATCACCATGTGTTGAAACTCTTATATATGGAAAATATATGTTCACTCAGTTTCCCTAAATTTCCTCATATATTTTTAAAGCACTAAAATAAGTTTTCCCTATAAATGACCATTTCTTGCTTCAAAAAAAGGTATTTAATTAAAATAGGAAAATGACTTCTAAAATAATTATTTGGTGGTTTTGGGAAGTATTGTATATGGTAAGTTCCAAATAAAGTCTTTGGGGCAAAACAATCCACCCAATTTGAGGACTTGTAGTAGAAACCTCAGTTGAGGGGTTTTGGAAAAACTAAATTGAATAAATGCTTTTTGGCCAAAACAATGTTTTGTAAAAATTTCTTTAGGTTCTATACACATGGAATGGTCATTGGGCAAAGATTTGGATAGACAAGATGAGTCTTGAGAGAAGGAGAATTTTGCAAATATAAACCCAAATAAGCAAGCAAGCAAATAACAATCAATTCAGGCATCACAAGCACACCAAAAAGTTTTAAATGGTCCAATTTTTATAAAATTCTTAGCATAGAAAAGTGGTACAAAAACAGGGTGTGAGATACCTACCCCTTTACAAGAATCTCATCCACCTTATTTCTAGGCTAAGCGCTAAAGAGATAAGGGAACTCGGATTAGAGTTAGTCTTCACGCTCCCATGTTGCTTCTACTTTAGTGTGGTTGCTCCACTAGACCATGAAGTACTCGATGCTGCGACTTCTGGTGCAACACTCGGCTTCATCTAGGATGCATAATGGTCTCTCACGATAAGTGAGGTCTGGTTGGAGGTCGATGTCTTGATGATCGATGTCCTTGTAGAGATCGGGGTGGTTGTGGACTTGGAGGCACTTCCTGAGTTATGACACATAGAAAACATTGTGCACATCCAAAAGCTCATAGTGTAACTCTAGCTAGTAGGTTACTTCTCCTTGTCTTGCGTCTTGAAGGGGCCGATGTATCTTGGCGTGATCTTTCTCTTAACATGGAAGCGCTTGGTTCCCTTGAGAGGCGTGACTCGAAGATAGATGTAGTCTCCAACACGGAAACTCATGTCTTGGCGGTGAGAGTCAATGTAGATCTTCTATCTTAACTTGGCAGTCTCCAGATATTCTCCGACAAGTTGAACTTGCTATTCTGCCTCATGGAGAATATCGAGTCCAAAGACTAGCCCTTCTCTTGTTTCTCACTAGTTGGGGGAGTGCGACAATTATTTCCATACAACACCTCAAATTGTGCCATCTCAAGATTGGATTGATAGTTGTTGTTGTAGGAGAACTTGGCAAAGGGTAAGCAGTCTTCTCATTTTTCTCCATACGCCAAAACACAAGCATGAAGCATGTCTTCGAGTATCTAGTTTACTCGTTCCATCTATCCACCTGTCTGAGGGTGAAAAGCAGTGCTGAAAGATAGCTTGGTTCCCAAGGCTTCTTTAAACTACTTCGAGAACCTTGAGGTAAACTGTGTACCTCGATCTGACACGATCTCCTTTGGAACTCCGTGGAGGCTCACAATATGCTCGATGAAGAGACTAGCTAGCTTGTGTCCATCGTAAGAGGTCTTGATGGGAATGAAGTAGGCTACCTTGGTCAGGTGATCAATAACGAACCAAATGGAATCATGTCATTTGCTTGATCTAGGCAATCCGATGATGACGTCCATTCTAACCTTGTCCCACTTCCACTCAGGCACCTTGAGAGGTTGTAACAATCCAGCGGGTCACTGATGCTCAGCTTTTACTATGTGTCACACTTAGCCACAAATGAGGCTATTTCTCTCTTCATGCATGCCACCAAAATCTTGCTTTGAGGTCTTGGTACATCTTGGTTCCTCAAGGATGGGTGGAATACAGAGTGTCGTGTGCTTCTTACAAGATTAGGTTCTTGAGCTCAACTTTATTGGGTACATAGATGCGATTCCCAAACCACACGACTCCTTGTCCATCAGCTAAAAATCCTGGGGCCTTGCCTTTCTTGATCTTCTTCTTGATGCCTTCGATGCTCTTATTCCCCTTCTGAGCTTCCTTAATGTCATCCATCAATGTAGGCTTAGATTCGAGGTTGGCCAAAAATCCTGGTGCGACGAGCTCCAACCCAAAGCTTTCAAGTTCTTAATACAGGGCGGGTAGCCTTTCCTTAATCATGTCATTCAAGGAACAAGCCTTTCTGCTCAAGGCATCTGCTAATACATTGGCCTTTCCAGGGTGGTATTGAACATTGAGGTTGCAGTCTTTTATTAACTCCAACCATCTTTGCTACCTCATGTTCAATTCCTTTTGAGTGAAAATATACTTCAAACTCTTGTGGTCTGTGTATATCTCACATCTCATCCTGAGAAGGTAATGTCGCCATGTCTTCAAGGCATGAACCACTATTGCCAACTCAAGATCGTGAGTGGCGTAGTTCTCTTCATGAGGGCGTAGCTGTATGGATAGATATGCTATGACCTTGCCTTCTTGCATCAAAACACCACCAAGCCTGGTTCTCGATGCATCACAATATATGATAAACTCCTTGTGAATATCGGGAGTGGCAAAAACTCGGTCTGTTGTCAATCTCTTCTTGAGCTCCTGGAAGCTTTCTTCACACGTCGGTGTCCATTCGAACTTCTTACCCTTCTTCAAGAGCTGAGTCATAGGCCAAGCAATGCTTGATAATCCTTCAAGAAACTTGCGATAATACCCTGCAAGTGCGAGGAAGCTTATGACTTCCTCCACATTGGCTAGAGATTGCCATTCAGTCGCGGCTTCAATCTTGGCAAGATCCACTGACAATCCTTCTGCCGCCAACACATGACCCATGAACCCAACTTCATGCAGCCAGGATTCACACTTACTAAATTTGGCATAAAGCTGGTGCTGAAGTTTATCCAGGGCCATCCTCAAGTGTTTCTCATGTTCTTCTTCAGACTTGTAGAAGACGAGTATGTCCTCGATGAAGACAACAATTAACTTGTCTAAATACTCCATGAAGACTTTGCTCATGAGGTACAAGAAGTAGGATGGGGCATTGGTTAACCCTAATGACATGACCGTGTACTCATACAGGCCGTACCTGGTCACAAATGTCATCTCCGGAATATCTCAGGGTCTGATCTTAAACTGGTAGTACCCAGACCCGAGGTCGATTTTGGAGAACACCTTGGCGCCATTCAGCCGATCGAACATGTCTTTGATCTTGGGGAGTGGGTACTTGTTCTTTATTGTGACTTCATTGAGAGATCAGTAATCAACACAGAGTCCAATAGTCCCGTCCCTCTTTGTGTTGGGGAAGTTGCATGGGAAACAAAAAAATTCCTACGCACACGCAGTACCTATAACTCAACTATACCGAAACGTCACCGAACCTTAAGTGTGCAGACCCTGCAGGTTCGAGAACTATGTAGACATGACCTGAGACATTCTCCGGTCCATAACCAATAGCGGGACCTGGATGCCCATATTGGCTCCCACATATTGTATGAATATATTTATCGATTGAACCTCTATGTCAAAGATTCAATTAATCCCATATGATGTTCCCTTTGTCCATCAGTATGTTACTTGCCCGAGATTCGATCGTCGGTATCTCCATCCCTAGTTCAATCTCCTTATGGGCAATTCTCTTTACTCGTTCCATAATACAAGATCCGTAACTAACTAACTTCTTAGTCACATTGCTTGCAAGGCTTGTTGTGATGTTGTATTACTGAGTGGGCCCCGGGATACCTCTCCGTCATACGGAGTGACAAATCCCAGTCTTGATCCATGCCAACCCAAGAGACACCTTCGGGGATACATGTAGACCACCTTTATAGTCACCCAGTTACGTTGCGACGTTTGATACACACAAGCTATTCCTCCGATGTCTAAGAGTTGCATGATCTCATGGTAAAAGGAACAGATACATTGACATGCAGAAAACAATAGCAATAAACTGACACGATCATATGCTACGTTCATAGTTTGGGTCTTGTCCATCACATCATTCTCCTAATGATGTGATCCCGTTATCAAGTGACAACACTTGTCTATGGCCAGGAAACCTTGACCATCTTTCATCAACGAGCTAGTCAACTAGAGGCTCACTAGGGACATTGTTTTGTCTATGTATCCACACATGTATTTGAGTTTCCAATCAATACAATTATAGCATGGATAATAAACGATTATAATGAACAAGGAAATATAATAATAACCAATATATTATTGCCTCTAGGGCATATTTCCAACACTTTGACACAAATAGAATAGGCGATCCCCAATGATAGGCAATATGACAAATAAATCCGTTCTTGAGCTGCTCTCCAAGTTGCTTCTTCAGTTCAGCCAACTCTTCGGATCCCATTCTATAGGGCTTCTTATAGATGGGTCCTGCCCCGGGCATTAGCTCAATGATGAACTTAATATCGCGGTGAGGAGGCATTCTGGGCAACTCGATAGGAAATACATCTGTGTATTCACATAGCACTCGCACTTGATCCAACTCAATTCCCGACAAACAGTTGACCTAAGGGGCTTGAGTGGAGGTAGGGTTGGGAATATACTTGACTTCGACTCTTTGGCTATTGGTCATGGTGACAATCCACTTGGCACAATCCAGCAAGCCCTGGTGCTTGGTTAACCAATTCATGCCAAGGATGATGTCCAAGCCTGGCGAATCCAAAACTATTAGGTCTGATTGGAAGTCTACCTCGTTGATGTTAATCCGAACACCTTTACACCCTATCTTGGTCCTTAATACCGCACCCGGGGTTTGTACCATCATATGACTACTCAGGGATGTAGGCTTCATACCACTCTCTAGTGCAAACTTTTGGGTAACATAAGAATGCAAAGCACCACACTCAAACAAAATGGTTTTTGGGGTTGAGTTGACAAGGAACATACCCAATATGACATTCGGGTCTTCCTGGGCCTCCTCAGTGGTGACGTGATTCACACGACCCTTGCCATTGTTGGGCTTGTTGTAGGGAGCTTGGTTCCTTGGTGGCGCTCCATGACCTTGTCCTTGGTTTGGCGCATTGGGGTGCGGTGCATCTGTATTCTTGTTGGGGCACTGCTTTGAGATGTGTACAGGATGACCACACCCAAAGCACGTGACCTGCCCGAAGTTGTTGGTCTTGCCACCAGTGTTGTTATTGGGATTGTTGTATGCTGGACTTGGATTGGCATATTGCTGAGTCTGGTAGCTCGGACGAGGTGCACGGGTCCTGACTTGTTGAGGCTGATAGCTTGGCTTTACTGGGGCTGGTTTCCAGGGGCGAGGCTTATGGTTACTGGAACTACCCTTGTTGATCATCTTGCGCTTGCGAGTGTCTTGTCTTCCATGGCACAATGCTTGTCTTCTAGCATGAGAGCCTTCTTCACTAGGTCGAAGAAGGTTGCGCAGTCGCAGACAACAAGTTGATACTACAGTGCTTCCTCGAGTCCTTCCATGAAGCGTTCTATCTTGGCTACCTCAGTGCTGATGTCTTCAGGTGCATACCTTGATAGGAGGTTGAAATTCTACAGGTACGCCTTAATAGAGCCACTTCCTTGATTTAGTGCTCGAATTTCCCGCTTCTTGATAGCCATAATTCGAGAAGGAATGTGGGCAGTGCAGAATCCTTGCTTGAAATCGGCCGGGGTGATCACACAGTCACCTTGCATGAACTGGAATCCATCCCACCAAGCTCTCGCGGTACCTCCAAGGCAGTCAAAGGCATAAAGAACCTTCTCACGAGCCACATTGCACTTGACCAATGCAAGGAGGTCCTCGATGCTATGGATCCATGAAAGCACAATTTCTCCCTAGGGTGGTTTTGATAATTGATCACAACATATGCATCGTTGGACTAATATGTTTATCCAAGTATATTTCACAAAAGTCCAAAAGATGCTTTGGCTAAAGGCTTATGTGGAGATGCCCCTTTGATGCAAGAAATGAATAGGACCGACTCAAGCTTTAAGCTAGAAGACTCTTCATTTTATACTTGTGAGAAATCACTTTTGAGTCCATAGGAAAGCCAATACTATTAAAAGGGGGTGAGGTAGTAAAATGAAGTGGTTGCTCAAATCTTCTAAGTTAGCCACCAAAATACTCAGTCATTTTTCCCACATAACCATTCTATCCAAAACCACATACTCAAAATCGGTGCCACCGAGTTTTCCATTTCGGCCTCATCGAGTTTGTTCTCACATAGAACCCTAGCCATTCCCACCAAATCGGTGCAACCAAAACCATATCGCTGCTATTGAGTTTGGGTGACCAACTTTCGGTTGCCTCGGTACACAAAATCGGAATTTCCGAGTTTGAGTATCGGTGTCACCGAGTTTGCTCATCTGACCGTTAGTCACTTTTTTGGTACCACCGAGTTGTTTATATCGGTGTCACCGAGATTCAAAAGTTGCTTCCTTTAGTACAGGTCGGTACCATCGATTTTATGACTTTGGTGTCACCGAGTTTGCCACTTTAGGTGTAACGGTTGGATTTTGTGTGCTGCCTATATATACCCCCTTAACCCACCTCTCATTCGTGGGAGAAGTACTCAGAACACACACTTCATTGCCAGATTCATTTTTCTAGAGAGAGAGAGAGCCACCTACTCATGTGTTGAGACCAAGATATTCCAATCCAATCATTTGAAACTTGATCTCTAGCATCCCCAAGTTTCTTTCCACCAAATCAATCTCTTCTACCCCTGCCTATTCTTTGATAGAGTGATTTTGTGTTGAGGAGACTATCTTTAGAAGCACAAGAGCAAGGAGTTCATTGTTCTACCACATCTATTACCTTTTGTAGGGTGGTGCCTCCTAGATTGGTTAGGTGTCGCTTGGGAGCCTCCTACTTCGTGTTGTGGAGTTGAACCAAGATGTTTGTAAGGGCAAGGAGATCGCCTACTTCATGAAGATCTACCATGAGTAAGGCTAGTCTTCATGGATGGAATTGTTGGGGAACGTTGCATGGGAAACAAAAAATTTCCTGCGCACACGAAGACCTATCATGGTGATGTCCATCTAAGAGAGGAGATTAGATCTATGTACTCTTGTAGAATGCTAAGGTCGAAGAATTAAGAAACGCAGTTGATGTAGTGGTACAACTTCATGATTGAAATCACCGTCGTCCCACGATCCGTTTCGATCTAGCACCGAACGGACGACACCTCCGCATTTAGCACACGTACAGCTCGATGACGATCTCGGCCTTCTTGATCCAGTAAGAGATACGGAGAAGTAGATGAGTTCTCTGGCAGCGTGACGGTGCTCTGGTGGTGGTGATGATCTACTCCTGCATGGCTCCACCCGAGCTCCGCAGAAATCCGATCAAGAGGTAAAAATACGTGGTATAGGTTTGAGTTGCACGTGGCAAAGTTGTATCTCAAAACCCCTAAAACCACCAGTATATATAGGAGGAGGGGAGGGGCTAGCCTTGGGGCTCAAGGAGCCCCTTGGTGCGCCGGCCGAAGTGGAGAGGTGGCCTCCTACTCTAATTCGGTTTGGGGAAGGAGTCCTCCTCTCCCTTCCCACCTTCCTCTTTCCTTGTTTTTTCTTTCCTTTGGTGTTTTTCCACTTGTGGCGCCATGGCCCTATTGGGCTGTCCTTAGCATCCCACTAAGGGCTGGTGCGCCACCCTAGGGTCATTGGGCTCACTCCGGGGTGGGTGGGCCCCTCCCGGTGAATACCCGGAACCCATTCGTCACTCCCGGTACACTACCGGAAATGCCCGAAACTTTCCGGTAACCAAATTAAACCATCCTATATATCAATCTTCGTTTCCGGACCATTCCGGAAACCCTCGTGACGTTCGTTATCTCATCCGGGACTCTGAACAACATTCTATAACCACACATATAACTCAACTATACTAAAACATCATCGAACCTTAAGTGTGCACACCTTGCGGGTTTGAGAACTATGTAGACATGACCTGAGACACTCCTCGATCAATATCCAATAGCGGGACCTCGATGCCCATATTGGATCCTACATGTTCTCCGAAGATCTTATCGGTTGAACCTTAGTGCCAAGGATTCATATAATCCCGTATGTTATTCCCTTTCTCCTTCGGTATGTTACTTGCCCGAGATTCGGTCGTCGGTATCCGCATACCTATTTCAATCTTGTTACCGGAAAGTCTCTTTACTCGTTCTGTAATACAAGATCCCGTGACTTACACTTAGTCACATTGCTTGCAAGGCTTGTGTGTGATGTTGTATTACCGAGTGAGCCCCGAGATACATCTTCGTCACACGGAGTGACAAATCCCAGTCTTGATCCATACTAACTCAACGGACACCTTGGGAGATGCTTGTAGAACACCTTTATAGTCACCCAGTTACGTTGTGACGTTTGATACACACAAGGTATTCCTTCGGTGCGAGTGAGTTATATGATCTCATGGTCATAGGAATAAATACTTGACACGCAGAAAACAATAGCAACAAAATGACACAATCGCATGCTACGTTCATAGTTTGGGTCTAGTCCATCACATGATTTTCCTAATGATGTGATCCAGTGATCAAGTGACAACACTTGCATATAGTCAGAAAACCTTGACTATCCTTGATCAACTGGCTAACCAACTAGTGGCTTGCTAGGGACATTGTTTTGTCTATGTATCCGCACATGTATCTATGTTTTCATTTCAATACAATTATAACATGGATAATAAACGATTATCTTGAAATAGGAAATATAATAATAACTATTTTATCATTGCCTCTAGGGCATATTTCCAACAGTCTCCCACTTGCACTAGAGTCAATAATCTAGTCCTCACATCGCCATGCGATTTACATTGTAATAAATCTAACACCCATAGAAATCTGGTGTTGATCATGTTTCACCCGTGGAAGAGGTTTAGTCAGCGGATCTGCTACATTCAGATCTGCTACTATTTACGTCCTCTCCTTCGACGTAGTCGCGGATGAGGTTGAAGCGTCGTTTGATGTGCCTGGTCTTCTTGTGAAACCTCGGTTCCTTTGCTAAAGCAATGGAACTAGTGTTGTCACAGTACAGAGTTATGCGATTTAGTGCACTCGGCACAACTCCAAGATCCGTCATGAACTGCTTCATCCAGACACCCTCCTTAGCTGCCTCCGAGGCAGCCATGTACTCCGCTTCACATGTAGAATCTTCTACGACGCTTTGCTTAGAGCTGCACCAACTTACCACACCCCCATTAAGAATAAATACGTATCCGGTTTGAGACTTAGAATCATCCGAATCAGTGTCAAAGCTTGCGTCAATGTAACCCTTTACGACGAGCTCTTCGTCACCTCCATAAACGAGAAACATTTCCTTAGTCCTTTTCAGGTACTTCAGAATATTCTTGACCGCCGTCTAGTGATCCACTCCTGGATTAGTTTAAAACCTGCCTTCCATACTTATGGCCAAGCTGACGTCTGGTCTAGTGCACAACATTGCATACATGATAGAACCTATGGCTGAAGCATAGGGGACGGAACTCATTTGTTCTCTATCTTCCGCAGTTGCTGGGCACTGAGTCTTACTCAATTTTATACCTTTTAACACTCGCAAGAATCCCTTCTTGGACTGTTCCATTTTGAACTTCTTCAAAACTTTATCAAGGTATGTGCTTTGTGAAAGTCCTATCAAGCGTCTCGATCTATCCCTATAGATCTTAATGCCTAGAATGTAAGCAGCTTCTCCTAGGTCCTTCATAGAGAAACTTTTATTCAAGTAATCCTTTACGCTCTCCAAAAACTCCACGTTGTTTCCAATCAACAATATGTCATCCACATATAATATTAGAAACACCATAGAGCTCCCACTCAGTTTCTTGTAAATACAAGATTCTCCAACCACTTGTATAAACTCAAATGCTTTGATCACCTCATGAAAGCGCTTATTCCAACTCTGAGATGCTTGCACCAGTCCATAAATGGATCGCTCGAGCTTGCATACTTTGTTAGCATTCTTTGGATCGACAAAACCTTCGCGTTGCATCATATACAACTCTTCCTTAAGAAAACCGTTAAGGAACGCCGTTTTGACATCCATCTTTGAGATTTCATAATCGAAAAATGCAGCTATTGCTAACATGATTCGGACGGACTTAAGCATCGCTACCGGTGAGAATGTCTCATCGTAGTCAACTCCTTGAACTTGTGAAAAACCCTTTGCCACAAGTCGAGCTTTATAAACGGTCACATTACCGTCCCCGTCTGTCTTCTTCTTAAAGATCCGTTTGTTCTGAATAGCCTTGCGGACTTTAGGTAATACTTCCAAAGTCCACATTTTGTTTTCATACATAGATCCTATCTCGGACTTCATGGCCTCCGGCCATTTGTTGGAACCCGGGCCCACCATTGCCTCTTCATTATTCGCAGGTTCATTGTTGTCTAACAACATGATTGATAAGACAGGATTACCGTACCACTCAGGAGTAGTACGTGATCTTGTCGACCTGCAAGGTCCGATAGGAACTTGATCCTAAGTTTCATGATCATCATCATTAACTTCCTCCTCAATCGGCGCCGCTTCGATAGATGTTTCCCCTTGCCCTGCGCCACCATCTAGAGGGATTAGAGGTTTGACAACCTCATCAAGTTCTATCTTCCTCCCACTCAATTCTTTTGAGAGAAACTCCTTCTCAAGAAAAGCTCCGTTCTTAGCAACAAACAATTTGCCCTCAGATTTGAGATAGAAGGTGTACCCAACTGTCTCCTTTGGGTAACCTATGAAGACGCACTTTTCTTCTTTGGGTTCCAGCTTTTCAGGCTGAAGCTTTTTGACATAAGCATCACATCCCCAAACTTTAAGAAACAACAAATTTGGTCTTTTGCCATACCACAACTCGTATGGTGTCATCTCAACGGATTTTGATGGTGCCCTATTTAAAGTGAATGCGGCTGTCTCTAATGCATAACCCCAAAACGATAACGGCAAATGGGTAAGAGACATCATAGATCGCACCATTTCTAACAAAGTACGATTATGACATTCGGACACACCATTACGCTGTGGTGTTCCAGGCGGTGTCAACTATGAAACAATTCCACATTGTATTAAGTGAGCACCAAACTCGAAACTCAGATACTCACCCCCATTATCAGAACGTAGGAACTTGATTTTGTTTTTACGATGATTTTCAACTTCACTCTGAAATTGCTTGAATTTCTTAAACGTTTCAGACTTGTGCATCATCAAGTAGATATATCCATACCTACTCAAATCGTCACTGAAGGTGAGAAAATAATGATATCCTCCACGTGCCTCCACACTCATCGGACCGCACACATCGGTATGTATGATTTCCAACAAGTCACTTGCACGCTCCATTGTTCCGGAGAATGGAGTCTTAGTAATCTTGCCCATGAGGCATGGTTCGCACGTGTCAAGTGATTCAAAATCAAGTGACTCCAAAAAGCCCATCGAAATGGAGTTTCTTCATGCGCTTTACACCAATATGACCTAAGCGGCAGTGCCACAAAAACATGGCACTATCATTGTTAACTCTACATCTTTTGGTCTCAATGTTTTGTATATGTGTATCATTGCTATCAAAATTCAATATGAACAATCCTCTCACATTGGGTGCATGACCATAAAAGATATTACTCATAGAAATAGAACAACAATTATTCTCTGACTTAAATGAGTAACCATCTCGCAATAAACAAAATCCAGATATAATGTTCATGCTTAACGCATGCACTAAATAACAATTAATTAAGTTCATAACTAATCCTGATGGTAACTGAAGTGAGACTGTGCCGACGGCGATTGCATCAACCTTGGAACCATTTCCCACGCGCATCATCACTTCATCCTTCGCCAGCCTTCGTTTATTCCGTAGTTCCTGCTTCGAGTTGCAAATATGAGCAACAGCACCGGTATCGAATACCCATGCACTACTACGAGAGTTGGTTTAGTACACATCAATAACATGTATATCAAATATACCTGATTTTTTCCTTGGCCACCTTCTTATCAGCCAAATACTTGGGGCAGTTGCGCTTCCAGTGAGCCAGTCCCTTGCAATAATAACACTCTGTTTCAGGCTTAGGTCCAGCATTGGGTTTCTTCGTTGGATTGGCAATAGGCTTGTCGCTCTTCTTGGAGTTACCCTTCTTGCCTTTGACGTTCTCTTGAAACCAGTGGTCTTATTGACCATCAACACTTGATGCTCTTTCCGGAGTTCTAACTCTGTGGCTTTCAGCATCGCGAATAACTTGCCGGGTGACTTGTTCATCCCTTGCATGTTATAGTTCAACACAAAGCTCTTATAGCTAGGTGGTAGTGATTGAAGAATTATGTTAGTGATATCCTCTTGTGGGAGTTCAATCCCCAGCCCAGCTAGACAGTTTGAGTACCCAGACATTTTGAGCACATGTTCACTAACAAACGAATTCTCCTTCATCTTGCAAGCATATAATTTATTGGAGGTCTCATACCTCTCAATCCGGGCGTTCTTTTGAAAGATAAACTTCAACTCCTGGAACATCTCATATGCTCCATGGCGCTCAAAGCGACGTTGAAGTCCCGGATCTAAGCCATACAAGACTGCACATTAAACTACTGAGTAGTCCTCCTTACATGTTAACCAAGCGTTTAAAACATCTTGCCTAGATGTAGCGGGTGGTTCATCACCTAGCGCGGCATTAAGGACATAATCCTTCTTCCCAGCTTGCAGGAGCAACTTTAGATTACAAGCCGAGTCTACAAAGTTGCTTCCATTATCTTTCAACTTATCTTTCTCTAGGAACATATTAAAATTCAGGGTTGCTACTGCGTGAGCCATTGACCTACAACACAAATATTGCAAAGTGGACTTAGACAATGTTTAAGATAATTAGAGTTTAACTAATCAAATTACTCATAAAATCCCACTCAAAAAGTATATCTCTCTAGTCATTTGAGTGGTACATGATCCAAATTCACTAACTCAAGTCCGGTCATCACGTGAGTTGAGAATAGTTTCAGTGGTCAGCATCTCTATGCTAATCATATCAACTATACGATTCATGCTCGACCTTTCGGTCTCATGTGTTCCAAGGCCATGTCTGCACATGCTAGGCTCGTCAAGTTTAACCCGTGTGTTCTGCGTGTGCAACTGTTTTGCACCCGTTGTATCTGAACGTTGAGTCCATCACACCCGATCATCACGCGGTGTCTCGAAACAACGAACTTTCGCAAGGTGCGCAGTCGGGGAGAACACAATTTCATCTTGAAATTTTAGTGAGAGATCACCTTATAATGTTACCGTCGTTCTAAGCAAAATAAGGTGCATAAAAGGATTAACATCACATGCAATTCATAAGTGACATGATATGGCCATCATCTTGTGCTTCTTGATCTCCCTGACCAAAGCACCGGCATGATCTTCTTGTCACCGGCTCCACACCATGATATCCATCATCATGATCTCCATCATCGTGCCACCATCGGGGTTGTCGTGCTATCTATGCTATTACTACTAAACCTACAACCTAGCAATATAGTAAACACATCTGCAAACACAAACGTTAGTTTAAAGACAACCCTATGGCTCCTCCCGGTTGCTGTAGCATCGATGTGCAAGTCGATATTAACTATTACAACATGATCATCTCATACATCCAATATATCACATCACGTCATTGGCCATATCATATCACAAGCATACCCTACAAAAACAAGTTAGACGTCCTCTAATTTGTTGTTGCATGTTTTACATGGCTGCTATGGGTATCTAGTATGATCGCATCTTACTTATGAAAAAACTACAACGGAGATGTGCAAATTGCTATTTAACCTCTCTCCAAGGACCACCTCGGTCAAAACCAATTCAACTAAAGTTGAAGAAACTGACACCCGCCAGTCATCTTTATGCAACGAGTGGCATGTCAGTCGATGAAACCAGTCTCTCGTAAGCGTACGAGTAATGTCGGTCTGGGCCGCTTCAATCCAACAATACCGCCGAATGGAGAAAGTACTAAGGTGGGCAGCAAATCGAACATAAAAATCCAAAAAACCTTTTGTGTTCTACTCGAGATAACATCTACGCATGAAACTAGCTCATGTTGCCACTGTTGGGGAACGTTGCATGGGAAACAAAAAATTTCCTACGCACTCGAAGACCTATCATGGTGATGTCCATCTACGAGAGAAGATTAGATCTATGTACCCTTGTAGATCGCTAAGCGGGAAGCGTTAAGAAACGCGGTTGATGTAGTGGTACAGCTTCGTGATTCAAATCACTGTCGTCCCACGGTCCGTCCCACGATCCGTTCCGATCTAGCGCCGAATGGGGCACCTCCGCGTTCAGCACACGTACAACTCGATGACGATCTCGCAAGA
Source organism: Hordeum vulgare subsp. vulgare (assembly GCF_904849725.1). Classification (NCBI taxonomy): domain Eukaryota; kingdom Viridiplantae; phylum Streptophyta; class Magnoliopsida; order Poales; family Poaceae; genus Hordeum; species Hordeum vulgare. The sequence goes on along the minus strand of NC_058520.1, from coordinate 379,314,536 downwards.
GAGACATAGAAGTAGATGAGTTCTCCGGCAGCGTGACGGTGCTCTGGTGGTGGTGATGATCTACTCCTGCAGGGCTCCGCCCGAGCTCTGCAGAAATCCGATCTAGAGGTTAAACTACGTGGTATAGGTTTGAGTTGCACGTGCCAAAGTTTTATCTCAAAAACCCTAAAACCACCAATATATATAGGAGGAGGGGAGGGGATAGCCTTGGGTCTCAAGGATCCCCTTGGTGCACTGGCCGAAGTGGAGAGAAGGACTCCTACTCCAATTCGGTTCGGGGAAGGAGGAGTCCTCCTCTCCCTTCCCACCCCCCTCTTTCCTTTTTTTCCTCTTTCCTTTGGTGTTTTTCCATTTGTGGCGCCATGGCCCTATTGGGCTGGCCTCACCATCCCACTAAGTGCTGGTGCGCCACCCTAGGGTCACTGGGCTAACTCCCGGGTGGGTGGGCCCCACCCGATTAACACCGGAAACCCATTCGTCACTCCTCGTACACTGCCGGAAATGCCCAAAACATTCCGGTAACCAAATGAAACCATCCTATATATCAATCTTCGTTTCCGAACCATTCCCGAAACCCTCGTGACGTCCGTGATGTCATCCGGGACTCTAAACAACATTAGGTAAACACACATATAACTCAACTATACTAAAACATCATCGAACCTTAAGTGTGCACACCCTGCGGGTTCAAGAACTATGTAGACATGACCCGAGACACTCCTCGATCAATATCCAATAGCGGGACCTGGATGCCCATATTGGATCCTACATATTCTTCGAAGATCTTATCGGTTGAACCTTAGTGCCAAGGATTCATATAATCCCGTATGTCATTCCCTTTGTCCTTAGGTATGTTACTTTCCCGAGATTCGATCATCGGTATCCGCATACATATTTCGATCTCGTTACCGGCAAGTCTCTTTACTCGTTCTTTAATACTAGATCCCGTGACTTACACTTAGTCACATTGCTTGCAAGGCTTTTGTGTGATGTTGTATTACCGAGTGGGCCTCGAGATACCTCTTCATCACACGGAGTGACAAATCCCAGTCTTGATCCATACTAACTCAACGGACACCTTCGGAGATACCTGTAGAGCACCTTTATAGTCATCCAGTTACGCTGCGATGTTTGATAGACACAAGGTATTCCTCCGGTGCTAGTGAGTTATATGATCTCATGGTCATATGAATAAATACCTGACACGCAGAAAACAATAGCAACAAAATGACACGATCACATGCTACGTTCATAGTTTGGGTTAGTCCATCACATGATTCTCCTAATGATGTGATCCAGTTATCAAGTGACTACACTTTCATATAGTCAGAAAACCTTGACTATCCTTGATCAACTGGCTAGCCAACTAGAGGCTTGCTAGGGACATTGTTTTGTCTATGTATCCACACATGTATCTATGTTTTCATTTCAATACAATTATAGCATGGATAATAGACAATTATCTTGAAACAGGAAATATAATAATAACTATTTTATCATTGCCTCTAGGGCATATTTCCAACAGGAAGCTGTGGTGGAATGGAAAAGGCCGCTTCTTCGTGGACCCTTAGTGGGTGGAGCCCTCCGTGGACTCTCGCAGCCGTTACCCTCTGTGGGTTGAAGTCTCCACTAACATGGATGTACGATAGCGCCACCTATCGGAACCATGCCAAAAATCACCATGTCAACCTCATGCATTTGATATCCCGACCTTACTCCTTTACTTTACCCTTGCATGTTTTACTTTCCGCTGCTACACTCTTAGAACTGCATGTGTAGGATGTACTTGACTTGCCTTAACTGCCAAAACTGCCCCTCATCTAAAATTGGGGAAATGCTAAATTTTTATCTTGTCAAGTGGTCTAATCACCCCCCTCTAGACATACTTTCGATCCTACAAGTGGTATCAGAGCTTTGGTCTCCGTTGCATTGGTTTCACAACCTAGGAGAGTATGGTGTCTAGTGATGGAAATTATCACCGTAGAGGTCTATACTTCGTTGTCACTAATTTTTCTAGTTGGAAGCATAAGATGAATATGCATATTCTTGGATTTAATCCTCACGTTTGGGTTGTTATTCGTGTTGGTGTGCAAGGTGATTTCTTTGGAGAAGGGCATGAATCGGATCGTGATGCAACAGCCGGTGAACTAAAGATGTTGCAACTCAATGCAGAAGCCCGCGACACCATCTTCAACTGTCTACGCCCCGAAGAATTCAACAAAACTAGCTGCCTTGAGGATGCAAAAGAAATTTGGGATACTTTGATCGATAAGCACGAAGGTACTGACTATGTCAAAGAATCTAAGTTGGATGTGCTTCAAAGTCAGCTTGACAAGTTCAAGATGAAGGATGGTGAAGGTGTCGCTGAAATGTACTCTAGGCTAGCTCTCATCACCAATGAGATTGCGTGCTTAGGAAGCAAAAAGATGACCAACAAATTCATCATCAAGAAGATACTTAGATCTCTTGATGGAAAGTATGACACCGTGTGGACATTGATCCAAATGATGCCAAACTATAAAGATCTCAGGCCAACTGAAGTCATTGGTAGGATTGTTGCTCATGAGATGTCAGTCAAGGTCAAAGATGAGTTGCACAACAAGTCAAGCGGTGCTTACAAAGCTTCATGCGATGCCCCTGCTACTTTAAATGACAATGTTGTCACTAATGAAGAGCTAAGCCTCATGGTCAGAATATTTAACAAGTTCTACAAGAGTAGAGGCAAAGAGAGAAGCTCAAGCTCAAGACACGATGAGAAGCGTTCGTCCAGTCGTGATCGAAACTGCTACAACTGTGGGAAGCCGAGACACTACTCCAATGAGTGCTCAGCTCCCTACAAATGAAGAGAAGAGTCACCTCGAAGACGAAGCTCAAGAGACGAGTCACCTCACAGGGAGATAAGGAGTAGAGAAGATCATTATGAACGAAGACACTCACGGAGAGGGAAGGAATCGGAGAAGAAGGACAAATACACCAAGAGCAACTCAAGAATAAGACATCAAGCTCATGTTGGTGAATGGGTCTCTCGCTCCAAGTTTCACAACCAATCCGAGAGAAGCTACCACTCCAACTCCGACTATAGTCAAGATGAAGCTCTTGCCAGCATTGCACTTGTTTCCTCCAACTCCTATGACCTATTTGATTCACCAAATGAAGGAGTCGTAAACTGCTTCATGGCTAAAGTCCCCAAGGTATCACACCCCGAGTATCTTGATTTCAATAGTGATGAATATGACTTGTTAGGAGAAGATGACTTGCTCTTTGATAAAACTAGTGATTGCACTAAAAATGAACTTACTAATTACCATGCTAGTCAAGAGATATTGAATGATGGTGATAAGAAAGAGATTGAACGACTAACTAAAGAATTAAACACTCTTAAGTTAGCTCATGAAACTAATCTACAATATCATAGAGATCTTGCAAGAACTCATGAGAAGCTACGCTTCGAGAAGCTCAATTTGGAGCAAGAGTATGAATTCCTAAAAGCTATCAATGATGATCTTAGAAAGAAGAGTTCTTCTTATCTAGACAAACGATTACTCTTGTCTACTTTTGTTCCACAAGTTAAATGTAAGAACACTAGTAACAAAGGGAAGAAAGTTTATTCATCTAGTAAAAACCATGCTAAAGCTAAATCTAATGATGTTGTTGCTAGTAGTTCTCTTGATTCCACTAATGATTCTCTTAGCCAAGTTACACTTGAGCAAGAAAACAATTTATTAAAAGGGATTATAGAGAGATGTGTCTTCAAAAGTCTTGCCGGAAGTAAGAAATTTGAGGAAATTGTGCGCAAGCAAGGATGACATCGGAAGAAACAAGGTGTTGGGTATTTCAACGTCAACGGAGATGATTGGGAAGAAGGTCCATATCCCATTCCTAAATTTGTTCCTCGAGAGGAGAAGTATGATTCTACTCCTCCCAAGGGAACAAGCTCACAAGATGACCTTCTACCACAAGACCATAAGGGGAAGGGAAAGGTTCAAGAAGACATTGACTTATTTTCAGAGGAACCTCAAGTCAAGGTCAAGTGGATTCCCAAGGACACTTCTAGCACTACCTCATCTAGTGCTACCACAACTCCAAGGATCCCCATCAAGTTGATGTTGATTCCCAAGAGGAGCAACTAGAAAGTTCTTGAGGTGTGACTTCGCCAATGAAATTCACTCACATTCATTTTGGCAAGAACTATTTGCAATCAACCTCAACCATATGCACTAGTTCAAGGAGTCACACATTCCCTCAAAGGTAAGCAATGAACAAGGTAATTAATGCATCTTTGGACATCATCCAATTTGTGTTTCACTCCATGTCCATAAATATTCTTGCATATGTTCCTCATGCTTTGGGACTAACCCATGTAGGTGAGAAGAGTAAGAAAAAACAAGGACTGCTCCCAACTCACGATGATCTTCATCAACATCGAGCATCCACCACTACTTCACCTACTTGAAGTCTTCTATGACAAAACCAAAGGTTAGTTTGTCCCTCTTTGGGGGGATGTCATATCAAGGGGGAGCTTTACTCTAAATCTTGAGTATAAGCATCTCCTAAGGATATGAACACATTAATGCATATGTAAAAGTGGTAACCCCACTTGTGCTTAACAATGAGTATGACCTATGATCAATTATTCTTACTTGGCTCCTATGTCAATATACTCATATATAGATGACTTTGTCATCGCCCAAGTGCTTGATAGATGCTAGAATGTTTGTGCATGTTCACCATATTTTATCTATCATTTTATTGTGTGCGCATGTTGGTCTGCATATTCTTTCTCATTCGTTGACATCCAATTGTTGTTATTTGGATCTTGATTTATCTTCTGCCAATTGGATGTACAAGAAGGCCTAGGACCCTCCTCGAGCTATCTATGCATTCTCATCTCAAGTTCTATTCGTGCCGCATCACAAAACTTGAACAATCACTTGTCGATCCTTGCGTGTGAAGGAGCACTCATAGTTCCGTATCGTTAAAGGCTGCCTTCCAAACCTCTTTGTGAATCTCGGTGAAACCAACTCCACAAACTCGGTTCCACCAAATTTCCAAAGTTGCTCTGTGTTTTTAATCTCGATACCACCGAAATCACCAACTTGGTTACACTAGGTTTCCCTGTCAACTGACAGCAGAGGAACTCGGTGACACCGATTTTGTAATCTCGGTGACACCGACAGCCACGAGTATAAAGTCTTGCAGACCAGAGTTTTCAAATTCACTCTTCAAACGCTTCGTTCCTAAACCCTAAGCTGTCGCCAATGGACCCCTGGTCAATGCCTTTGCTTCCCAGAGCACCTTCGCCATTGGGATTCGCCGCCGTCGACAGAATCTTCACCGCCGTCGCCGCCATAGTCAGACCCCCACCAAGTTAGTGTATGGATCCGTTTTTCTCTTGCACTCGCTCGATCAATCTCATGTGCACTAGAAATTATATCTATATGCCATCGTGTCCAAACCCCTCCTTCCACCACAAGTTCCCATAGAGTTAGCAAACGAGAAATTTTTAGGTTTAGCCGTCCGCAGAACTCATCTTGGTGAGACCGAGTCGCAAATGTCGGTTCCACCGGTTGTGGATATAGCGTTCTTGAGAATGAACTCGGTGAGACCGAGTTATCACTTTCAGTTCCACTGAAGTGATGACCAAGTTTCTGCGAAGAAATTCATTTTTCTCGGTGACTCTGAAAGTTCAAAAATGGTGCTACCGAAATGTGATCTGTAGAAAGTCAAAACTAAGGATTTCTTTGTTCATTTTTAAAAAAAACTTCTATATTTTGTGATGCTCAACCCTTCTACTCCTGTATATATGCTTCACAAGTCTGCTTGTGTGCTGGTCTGCTGGTTGCTTGTTTTGTCTGTCAGGATGTCAGGATCTGATGATAGCCAGAATGATTACAAAGTAAACAGTGTTGAGATGGACTTAGGCACAAGTGCCGAGAAGACAACTTCTGACCCAAGTTCTCCTAACTCCCATGGCTTGCGCAAAGCAACCACTAGGCAGAGAAAGAAGCTTGTGTGAGATGAAGAGGAATTGGATTTTGCGCTAGAGGAAACTTCAGCTCCTCCAAAGGCTCCAAGGAAGAGTGTCAGAAAGGAGTATGATAATCCTACTGATCTTAGAGCAGCTCGTTCTGCAAGGAAAAGTACATCACTTTCCATTGAACATCCTCCTAAGAAGGCAGGTGCAAAGAGATCCAGGAAGAGGGTGATTCATGTTGTTGGAAGACCTACTTCCATTTATGAGACCCAGAAGATGCTGTTGGAGAACATGAGATCCCAACTTACACCCCTCCTCCTCCTAGTAAGAAGAAGAAGCTCAAGGTTGATGCCATGCCCAAGAAGTCTGCTTCTAGGCCTCCTTCTAAGGCTGAGAAGATTGTAGCTCATAAAAATACTACGAAGGACGGTCTTGCAGCTGCCAAGGAGAAAGGCCATGCTTCCAGAGCCTTTGTTGTCGAGGAAGAAGATGAGAATGCACTCATTCTCAGAAAGCTCCGACCAAATCTACCACTTCATAATGATGCTCATCGAGTAGTTGAAGACACGAGGAAGAGGAAAATGCAGGTTTGAGAAAATGGAGAGCTGCAGATCCATATGTCATAAGGAGAAGGACTGCTGTTGATCCAAGGTTTCACACCAAGGAACAACAAGATTTCTATGAGATTGTCTTGTATGACAATCGTCCAGCTGTTAGTGACATGAGATATGTTGTCTGGGCTTACATCAAAGCCAATGAATATTTATTTCCCGTCTGAAAGACAACTTCAAGTCTATGGATAATGAAGATTTTGTTGGAAAAGAGATGACCCCATGGAACGATGAATTGATCTTGCAATTCTACTTGATTGTTCATTTCTATGGAGATGGTTCTATTGTCTGGATGACTAATGGACACAAATATGAGTCAACAATTGATGAGTGGGCCACTATAATTTTTCCCTTAAGAAGAAATAGAGTGATGTTGATGTGTATTCTGAAGCAAAGAAGAGTCACAACTCTATGACCAACATGTACAAGCCAATTCCTCACAAATATTTGGCAACTCACAATACGGGCTCTGTGTGCTTCTTGCAAGCAGTAATACCCACCACTAACACCATTCTGAGACACACCTTCATGCCTAAATCAGGTGATGGTATGATGATCACAGGTCACTCCATCAACTTGCGGCACCTTTTGGACACTCACACCAGATTCTGAGTGACGGACTTGATAGTAGAGACTATCCGGAGGACTGCTGGTGATCAGAAAATATCATGTGGATATGCATCGTACATTCATATGCTTATCCATGCCAAGCTAGGCAAGCATGTATATCTCCTTGATCGTCCCCATTTACCACTTCAGCAAGAATTTGAAGACAATGAAGTGGTGATGGATGACAATGACCGTAGCTCAGCTATAGCCAGAATGGCAGCACAGGCGGCAGAAGCTATGGCTGCTAGGAATGTGCCACCACCAGTTCCACAGCTCAGAACTCAAGCTGAGGAAATGGAATTTCTAGTTAGCTCTGTCCAAGGTATGGAGAAGAACATCGTGGAGATTCTGAAAAATCAGAAAAGCCTAGAGCGGGTCGTGGAAACTAAATTCCATGACATGTATGTGAAGGTTACAGAATTGACCACTATAGTCAAACAACTTCAATATGTAGTTGACTCAATGCAAATTCCACGCTGAGATAATGATGATGATGATGAAGAGTCGCCTCCTCGCACTACTACTCAGTTCAACACCAGGCCTAGGTCAGCTCTTGTACCTGATCCGGAGATAAGACATACTTCATCAGCTCAAGCATTTGCACCTGCACATTTAGTTCGAGCTCCACTCAATCACCTCCACTATCCACTCCTCCAACTCTAGGACATTCAATAGAAGACTTCGTGGATGCTCTCCCGTCGACTCCATCACCAGCTGTCCAGAGAGACGATTAGCTCTATACTTTTGAACTATTTGGTAGCTTGTTGCCAAAGGGGGAGAAATGTATAGATCATAGGGCTTCGAGCGAGAGAGAGCTTTTGACTTTATTTTCTCTCATTTGGTTTTAGAAACTTTGATCTTTTGGATGACTTTATCCAGTTCCTGTGTTTGATCATACGCTTTATCTTGTTTGATGATAAACTATTATCTCTTAGCTATCCATGTGATGATCATTCACTTATCTTGTTGGTGTCATGTGCATTACTATTCATTCTTATCTTGTTTGCGCAACCCCAAGATGTATGTGACATGGAAGAGTGACTCATGATCCTAATTGATTATGCATTTGCATTCAAACGGAAATTTTAAATAATGCACAAATTTAGGGGGAGCTCTTGCTTTTCACGTACTTCTCAAAGCGTCGATGCTAATCATTGGTTATATCTTTTGTCTAAGCTTTGATCTATATATTGTCATCAATTGCAAAAAAGGGGGAGATTGAAAACATAATTGGTCCCTTGGTTGGTTTTGATAATTGATCACAACATATGCATCATTGGACTAATATGTTTATCCAAGTATATTTCAGAAAAATTCAAAAGATGCTTTGGCTAAAGGCTTATATGGAGATGCCCCTTTGATGCAAGAAATGAATAGGATTGGCTCAAGCTTCAAGCTAGAAGACTCTTCATTTTACATTTGTGAGAAATCACTTTTGAGTCCATAGGAAAGCCAATAGTATTAAAAGGGGGTGAGGTAGTAAAATGATCTGGTTGCTCAAATTCTCTAAGTTAGCCACCAAAATACTCACTCATTTTCCGCACATAACCATTCTGTCCAAAACCACACACTCAAAATCGGTGCCACCAACTTTTCCATTTCGGCCTCATCGAGTTTGATCTTTGACAGAACCCTAGCCATGCGCATCAAATCGGTGCATCCGAAACAATATCGGTGCTACCGAGTTTGGGTGACCAACTTTTTGTTGCCTCGGTACAAAAAATCGGAATTTCTGAATTTGAGTATCGGTGTCACCGAGTTTGCTCATCTGACTATTAGTCACTCTTTCGGTACCACCGAATTGTGTATATCGGTCTCACCGAGATTCAAAAGTTTTTGCCTTTAGTACAAGTCGGTACCACTGAGTTTATGACTTCGGTGTCACCGAGTTTGCAACTTTAGGTGTAACGGTTGGATTTTGTGTGCTGCCTTTATATACCCCTTCACCCACCTCTCATTCATGGGAGAAGCACTCAGAACACGCACTTCATTGCCACATTTATTTTTCTGAGAGAGAGCCACCTACTCATTTGTTGAGACCAAGATAATCCAATCCAATCATTTGAAACTTGATCTTTAGCCTCCCAAGTTGCTTTCCACAAAATCAATCCCTCCTACCCATGCCTATTATGTGAGAGAGTGATTTTGTGTTGAAGAGACTGTATTTAGAAGCACAAGAGCAAGTAGTTCATTGTTCTACCACATATATTACCTTTTGGACGGTCGTGCCTCCTAGATTGGTTAGGTATCGCTTGGGAGCCACCTACTTCGTGTTGTGGAGTTGAACCAAGATGTTTGTAAGGTCAAGGAGATCGCCTACTTCGTGAAGATCTACCATGAGTAAGGCTAGTCCTTCGTGGACGGAAGCCGTGATGGAATAGACAAGACTGCTTCTTTGTGGACCCTTCGTGGGTGGAGCCCTGTGTGGACTCTCGCAGCCGTTACCATCCATGGGTTGAAGTGTCCACTAACATGGACGTACGATAGCACCACCTATCGGAACCATGCCAAAAAAGCAGCGTCAACCTCATGCGTTTGATCTCCCTACCTTACTCCTTTACTTTACACTTGCATGTTTTACTTTTTGCTGCTACAATCTTAGAACTGTATGTGTAGGGTGTACTTGACTTGCCTTAACCGCGAAAAATGTCCCTCACCTGAAATCAGGAAAAGGCTAAATTTTTTATCCTGTCAAGTAGTCTAATCACCCCCCTCTAGCCATACAGTCTCGGTGAAGGTTGGGGGCGAATTCCTCATGAACTCCGACAGAGTGGAACGACATTGCCGTTCATGCCTTCCTACTGGTTGTTCACAAGGACTTCGGCCATGTGTGGGATAGCAGCAGTGTTGGCTTGGCATTCCTCCCGGAGAAGTTAGAGAAATTGAGCTATGGTCATGTTCTCCAGTGGAGGTGGTGGCGGGGGAGTGTCGCCTCATGGCTCCTCTTGGTGATCTCCATCCCGTGCAGGCCCATTACACGTATGGTTTCATATGAACCATTACACGAACCATGGTTTCATATGAACCATTACACGAACTCGACTTTGCATGAGGGATACATGACTTATGCTACCATAGGGGTTTTCGGACTCAAGGGGTAGAGTGCTCGGTCTTGTAATCATGCTCCTTTGGGTCTTCCTCCTAATCATCTCCCATACAGGCATCGTCTATGGTCGAGGGGGTCGGAGAACGAGGAGGTCCATTCCGGTGACGTTTCGCCAGTTGGTCAGCGTAGATTGCACGAAACTCCTTTGCACTCGTGCGCCATCATTGAGATGCTCCCAGAGTTGGGGCACCTCTGGCTGGGGTACTTCTCCTATGTAAGCGATAGCTGGCCGTCCGGCTTGGGCTCCATCCTTCTTGATCATGTGTGGTTTCGTCTTAGCTAGTCGGAGTAGCTCACGATTGTGGTGAAGTTACTTGTGGAGCTTCATGGACTCCTTAATCAGGTTGTGAGCCATACTGTCGGCCAAAAGGCCAAAGTAGGTCTAGAATCTAAGTGGTGTTCCATCCTCCTTGGATGGGATCAACGTCCAACTTTCACCAATATCATCCTTCCTGAAAGGAAAGTGGCGAGTAACCGACTCATCAGCCATCTTAGAGATGATGTCTCGAAGGTGGATGAGTGCCTTCCGTGCAGCCGTCTTGACTATGATCACCGAGGTCTCCATTTGTGGTCCTTCGAAGAACCAACTTGTCCGGGAGTTATTTGACTTCATGACCACATCAACGTTGTACTCCTTCGTGGTGGCATTGACCCAGTGCTCGTGGCAGAGGAAAACAGACGATTGTCGGATCTCGCACTTCTCCAAGCTCTCCTCTAGGAGTAGGGGAAAGCCATATGCTAGGAGGTCTTCAGTTATGATGGCCGTCTACAAAGGTTTGAAAGGGAGGTGTGCCAGTAAGGTTTTGAAGTAGAGTAGAAGAAGTAAGAAGTGGAGAAACTCCTAATTATAGGTTCTAGGTATAGTTTTGCAAGGGGTTATATCCTAACTAACTACATGCTAACTAAGGCTTCCTACAGTTAGGATGGCTCTAATACCATCTTTATGGGGACCCCGACTCATGAGTTGTGATCACCGAATGCACGTGTACACTGATCCTAGAGAACAATGCTCACTGAACACACATAAGCTGAATAACAAGAGGCTTACATCCAGACATACCGTTTGATACAAATAAAGACCATCAAGGTCAAGTCTTACATCGATAGGGCCATGAAGGCCAAATACAAAACACAAACTAGGAGCGGAAATCTTGAATGAAAGCGTGAACCCATGCCATCTGCCTTAACTCTACATGCATTCTGACTAGGAAGCGTCCTAGTTCGCATGTTCGTCTCCAACAATTTCTTCGTCAAACTCTTGCTCTTCCATGCGTGACCAATGAAATAACCAGTGGCAAGCCAATGAGTACTTTGAATGTACTCGCAAGCAACCCATGTTTGGAACAAGGCAATAACAATGCATGATATAGCTGTTGGGGAACGTTGCATGGGAAACAAAAATTTCCTATGCACACGAAGACCTATCATGGTGATGATCATCTATGAGAGGGACATCGGATCCACATACCCTTCTAGATCGCTAAGCGGAAGCGTTTAATAAATGCGTTTGATGTAGTGGTACGTCTTCATGATCCGTCCCACGAACCGTCTCATGATCCGTCCCGATCAAGTGCCGAACGGACAGCACCTCCGCGTTCCGCACACGTACAGCTCGATAACGATCTCCACCTTCTTGATCTAGAAAGAGAGACGGGGATGTAGATGAGTTCCCCGGCAGCTTGACGGAGCTCCGGTGGTGGTGGTGATCTATTCCTGTAGGGCTACGCCCGAGCTCCGTAGAAAACCGATCTAGAGGAAGAACTACGATCTAGAGGAGAGGGCCGCACATGGCAAAGTTGTGTTTCAAAAAGCCCTAAACCTCTATTATATATAGGAGGAGAGAGGGAGGAGGCTTGGCCTCCAAGGGAAGCCTCTAGGGCTTCGGCCGAACCAAGGAGGAGGATTCCACCTCCCTTGTGGGAGGTGGAATCCTATTAGGACACTTTCCTAATTGGAAACTCATTCCACCTTTTGATATTTTTGCCTTGTTTCTTTATTCCAGCCACATGGGCCTCTAGGAGAGGCTTTTCCCAGCCCACCAAGGGTTGGTCTGCCTCCTCACACAGCCCATGAACCCTTTTGGGTTGTCACACCCCTCCCGGCAGTCCCGGTACACTACCAATTAGCCCGAAACTTTTCCGGTGACCAAAACAGGATTTCGTATATATCAATCTTTACCTCCAGACCATTCAGGAGCTCCTTGTGACGTCCTGGATCTCATCCGGGACTCTGAACAACCTTCGGTCACCAACACATATAACTCAACTATACGGAAACGTCACCGAACCTTAAGTGTGCAGACCATGCGGGTTCGAGAACTATGCAGACATGACCTGAGACACTCTCCGGTCCATAAAAAATAGCGGAACCTGGATGTCCATATTGGCTCCCACATATTCTATGAAGATCTCTCTTGGTTGAACCTCCATGTCAAGGATTCAGTTAATCTCGTATGTTGTTCCCTTTGTCCTTCGGTATGTTACTTGCCCGAGATTCGATCGTCGGTATCCCCATACCTAATTCAATCTCGTTACCGACAAGTCTCTTTACTCGTTTCGTAATACAAGATCCCATAACTAACTCCTTAGTAACATTGCTTGCAAGGCTTGTTGTGATGTTGTATTACCGAGTGGGCTCTGAGATACCTCTCCGTCACATGGAGTGACAAATCCCAGTCTTGATCCATGCCAACCCAACACACACCTTTGGAGATACCTGCAGAGCACCTTTATAGTCACCCAGTTACGTTGCGATGTTTGATAACCCACAAGGTATTCCTCTGGTGTTTGGGAGTTGCATGATCTCATGGTCATAGGAACAGATACATTGACATGCAGAAAAGAGTAGCAATAAACTGACACGATCATATGCTATGTTTATAGTTTGGGTCTTCTCCATCACATCATTCTGCTAATGATGTGATCACGTTATCAAGTGACAACACTTGCCTATGGCCAGGAAACCATGGCCATCTTTGATCAATGAGCTAGTCAACTAGAGGCTCACTAGGGACAGTGTGTTGTCTTTGTATCCACACATGTATCTGAGTTTCCAATCAATACAATTATAGCATGGATAATAAACGATTATCATGAACAAGGAAAATATAATAATAACCTATTTATTATTGCCTCTAGGGCATATTTCCAATAGTCTCCCACTTGCACTACAGTCAATAATCTAGTTCACATCACTGTGTGATTGTAATGAATCTAACACCCATGGGGTTTGACCATATCTTGCTTGTGAGAGAGGTTTGAGTCAATGGGTCTGAACTTTTTTAGATCCGTGTGTGCTTTACAAATCTCTATGTCATCCTATAGATGCTGCTACCATGCACCATTTGGAACTATTCCAAATGACTGCTCCACTATACGAATCCGGTTTACTACTCATAGTTATTCGGATTAGTGTCAAAGCTTGCATCGACGTAACCCTTTACGACGAACTCTTTAATCACCTCCATAATTGAGAAAAAAAATCCTTATTCCACTAGTTACTAAGGATAACTTTGACCGCTGTTGAGTGATTCAATCATGGATCACTCTTTGTACCCCTTGACAGACTCGTGGCAAGGCACACATCAGGTGCGGTACACAACATGACATACTTTAAAGCCTACGACTAAGGCATAGGGGAGGACCTTCATCCTTTCTCTTTCTTCTGCCATGGTCAGGTTTGGAGTCTTGCTCAAATTCACACCTTACAACACATCCAAAAACTCCTTCTTTGCTGATCTATTTTGAACTCCTTCGAAAACTTGTCGAGGCATGCATTTCACTGAAAGTTCTATTTAGCGTTTTGATCTATCTCTATAGATCTTGATGCTCAATGTTCAAGTAGCTCTATCCAGGTTTTCCTTTGAAAAAACCCTTTCAAACAACCCTTTATGCTTTCCAGAAATTCTACATTACTTCCGATCAACAATATGTCAACCACATATACTTATCATAAATTCTATAGTGCTCCACTCACTTCTTTGGAAATACAAGTTTCTCATAAACCTTGTATAAACCCAAAAGCTTTGATCATCTCATGAAAGCGTATATTCCAACTCTGAGATGCTTTTACCAGTCCATAGAAGGATCACTGGAGCTTGCATACTTGTTAGCATCCTTAGGGTCGACAAAACCTTCTGGTTGTATCACATACAACCTTTCCTCAAGGAAACTGTCGAGGAAACAATGTTTTGACATCCATCTGCAAGATGCAACAACTTCTAACATAATTCAAATAGCCTTTTAGCATCGCTACGAGTGAGAGAGTCTCATCGTAGTCAACTCCTCGAACTTGTTGGAAACCTCTTTGCAACAAGTCAAGCTTTCTTAAATGGTGACTTTCACCATCATTGTCTGTCTTCTTTTAAAGATTCATCTATACTTAACAGTCTTACGACTATCAAATAGTTCTTTCAAAGTCCACACTTTGTTTTCATACATGGATCCTCTCTCGGATTTTATGGCCTCCAGCCATTTGTCAGAATCCGGGCCCACCATCGCTTCTCCATAGCTCGTAGGTTCATTGTTGTTCAACAACATGACCTCCAAGACAGGGTTACCGTACCATGCTGGAGCAGTACGTGACCTTGCTGACCTACGAGTTTTGTAGTAACTTGATCCGAAGCTTCACGATTACTATCATTAGCTTCCACTTCAATTGGTGTAGGCGCCATAGGAACAACTTCATGTGCCCTACTACACACTGGTTGAAGTGATGGTTCAATAACCTCATCAAGTTCCACCACCCTCCCACTCAATTCTTTCGAGAGAAACTTTTCCTCGAGAAAGGACCCGTTTCTAGAAACAAACACTTTGCTTTCGGATCTGAGATAGGAGGTATACCCAACTGTTTTGGTGTCCTATGAAGATGCATTTATCCGCTTTGGGTTCGAGCTCATCATGCTGAAACTTTTCCACATAAGCATCGCAGCCCCAAACTTTTAAGAAACGACATATTAGGTTTTTCAAACCATAGTTCATATGGTGGCATCTCAACGGAAATCCGTGGTGCCCTATTTAAAGTGAATGCGGTTGTCTCTAATCCATAACCCATAAACGATAGTGGTAATTCGATAAGAGACATCATAGTATGCACCATATCAAATATGGCGCGTCTATGACGTTCGGACACACCATCACACTATGGTGTTCTAGGTGGCATGAGATGTGAAACAATTTTCACGTTTGTCTTAATTGTGTACCAAACTCGCAACTCAGATGTTCATCTCTATGATCATATCTAGACATGTTACCCTCTTGTCACGACGATCTTCAACTTCACTCTGAAACTACTTTAACCTTCCAATAATTCAGACGTGTGTTTCATCAAGCAAATACACTAGTATCTACTCAAATCATCTGTGAAGTAAGAACATAACGATATCCATTGCGTGCCTCAACACTCATTGGACTGCATACATCCAAATGCATTACTCCCAATAAGTTACATTCTAGTCCCATCACTGGAAAACGAGGCCTTCAGTCTTCTTGCCCATGTGGTATGATTTGCATGTCTCAAGTGATTCGAAATCAAGTGAGTCCAAACGATCCATCTGCATGGAGTTTCTTCATGCGTTTATACCAATAGGTATGGTTTGCAAACCTCAAACGTTTCAAAAATGAGTGAGTACAAAGATCCATCAACATAGAGCTTCTTCATGCATTTTATACGAACATGACTCAAGCGGCAGTGCCACAAGTAAGTGGTACTATCATTACTATTTTGTATCTTTTGGCATCAATATTTATGAACATGTGTAGCACTATGATCAAGATTCAATAAACCATTGAAGGTATTCATTCATGCAAATAGAATAACCATTATTCTCTTTAAATGAATAATCGTATTGCAATAAACACGATCTAATCATGTTCATGCTCAATGAAAACACCAAATAACAATTATTTAGGTTTAACACTGATCCTGATGGTAGAGGGAGCGTGCGATGTTTGTTCATATCAATCTTGGAACCACTTCCAACACATATCGTGACCTCACCTTTAGCTAGTCTTCGTTTATTCCGCAACTTTTATTTTGAGTTACTAACACTTAGCAATCGAACCGGTATCTAATACCCTTGTGCTACTAGGAGTACTAGTAAAGTACATATCAATATCATGTATATCAAATATTCTTCTGTCGTCTTTGCCAGTTTTCTCATGTACCAAGTATCTAGGGTAGCTCCTCTTCAGTGACTATTCCCCTCATTATAGAAGCACTTAGTCTCGGGTTTGGGTTCAACCTTGGGTCTCTTCACTAGAGCAACAACTAGTTTGTCGTTTCATGAACCATCCCTTCTTGCCCTTCTTGAAACTAGTGGTTTTGGTAACCATCAACAACTGATGCTCCTTTTTGATTTCTACTTTCACGGTGTCAAACATCGCGAATAGCTCAAGGATCATCATATCTATCCCTGACATATTATAGTTGATCAAGAAACTCTAGTAGCTTGGTGGAAGTGACTTTGGAGAACCATCACTATCTTATCTGGAAGATTAACTCCCACTCGATTCAAGCGATTGTAGCACTCAGACAATCTGAGCACATGCTCAACGATTGAGTTTTTCTCCTTTACTTTGTAGACAAAGAATCTTCTCTTGGAACATCTCAATTTCTTCTCTTGGAACATCTCATATGTTCCATGATGTTCAAAACATCTTTGGTACCTCAATTCTAAGCCGTTAAGCATTACGCACTGAACTATCACGTAGTCATAAAAACGTGTATGTCAGACGTTCGCAACATCTACGGACGACGCTTGAGGTTCAGCACAACGAGTGGTGCATTAAGGACATAAGCCTTCTGTGCAGCAATGAGGACAATCCTCAGTCTACGGACCCAGTCCGCCTAATTGCTACTATCATCTTTCAACTAAATTTTTCTAGTAACATATCTAAAAATAGTAGAGCTACAACGCAAGCTACAACATAATTTGCAAAGACCTTTTGACTATGTTCATGATAATTGAGTTTAGCTAATCATATTACTAATAATTCCCACTCAAAATAGACATCCCTCTAGTCATTTGAGTGGCGCATGATCCAAATCCACTAACTCAAGTCCGATCATCACGTGAGTTGAGTTTAGCTTCAATGGTGAACATGTCCATGTTGATCATATCAACTATATGATTCAGGATCAACCTTTCGGTCTCTTGTGTTCCGAGGCCATGTGTGTACATGCTAGGCTCGTCAAGTTTAACCTGAGTGTTCCGCGTGTGCAACTGTTTTGCACCCGTTGTATGTGAACACTGAGTCTATCACACCCGATCATCACGTGGTGTCTCGAAACGACGAACTGTCGCAACAGTGCATAGTGGGGGAGAACACAATTTTATCTTGAAATTTTAGTGAGGGATCACCTTATAATGCTACCGTCGTACTAAGCAAAATAAGGTGCTTAAAAGGATTAACATCACATGCAAATCATAAGTGACATGATATGGCCATGATTTGGTGCTTCTTGATCTCCATCACCAAAGCACCGACATGATCTTCATCGTCACTAGCACCGCACCTAATCTCCATCATTGTGCTGCCATCGAGGTTGTCGTGCTATCTATGCTATTACTACTAAAGCTACTACCTAGCAATATAGTAAACGCATCTGCAAGCACAAACATTAGTTTAAAGACAACCCTATGGCTCCTGTCGGTTGCCGTAGCATCGACATGCAAGTTGATATTTAACTATTGCAACATGATCATCTCATACATCCAATATATAATATCTTGTCTTTGACCATATCACATCAGATGCACACCCTGCAAAAACAAGTTAGACGACCTCTAATTTGTTGTTGCATGTTTTACGTGGCTGCTATGGGTATCTAGCATAGTTTTAAATAGCCCGCTATAGCCTTGCTATAGCCTTTTCAGCAGGGTGCCGCTAAGTGGTATCATGTACAAATGAGCCGCTATAGCCTGCTGGATAGCTGATTTAGTGGCCCGTCGCTATTTTTCATAGCCCGCTATTTAAAACATTGGTATCTAGTATGATCGCATCTTACTTACGCAAATCCACAACGGTGATATGCAAATTTCTATTTAACCTTCTCCAAGGACCGCTTCGGTCCAATCCGATTCAACTAAAGTTGAAGAAATAGACACCCGCCAGTCATATTTATGCAACAAGTTGCATGTCTGTCGATGAAACCAGTCTCTCATAAGCGTACGAGTAAGGTTGGTCTGGGCCACTTCAATCCAACAATACCGCCGAATCAATAAAAGACTAAGGAGGGCAGCAAATTGAACATCAACGCCCACAAACTCTTTTGTGTTCTACTCGAGATATCATCGACACATGAACCTAGCTCATGATGCCACTTTTGGGGAACGTTGCATGGGAAACAAAAATTTCCTACGCACACGAAGACCTATCATGGTGATAATCATCTACAAGAGGGAGATCGGATCCACATACCCTTGTAGATCGCTAAGCAGAAGCGTTTAATAAACGCGGTTGATGTATTGGTATGTCTTCACGATCCGTCCCATGAACCGTCTCATGATCCGTCCCACGATCTGTCCCGATCAAGTGCCGAACGGATGACACCTCCGTGTTCCGCACACGTACAACTCGATGACGATCTCCGCCTTCTTGATCCAGCAAGAGAGACGGGGATGTAAATGAGTTCCTTGGCAGGGTGACGGCACTCCGCTGGTGGTGGTGATCTATGCCTGCAGGGCTCCGCCCGAGCTCCGCAGAAAACTGATCTAGAGGAAGAACTATGATCTAGAGGAGAGGGCAGCACATGGCGAAGTTTTGTCTCAAAAATCCCTAAACCTCTAGTATATATAGGAGGAGAGAGGGAGGAGACTTGGCCTCCAAGGCAAGCCCCTAGGGCTTCGGCCGAACCAAGGAGGAGGATTCCATCTCCCTTGTGGGAGGTGGAATCTTATTAGGATACTTTCCTACTTGGAAACTCTTTCGACCTTTTGATCTTTTTGCCTTGTTTCTTTATTCCAGCCACATGGGCCTTTAATGGAGGCCTTGGCAAGCCCACCAAGGGCTGGTCTACCTCCTCTCACAGCCCATGAATCCTTTTGGGTCGTCACACCCCTCCCGGTGGTCTCCGGTACCCTCCCGGCACTCCCGGTACACTATCGATGAGCCCGAAACTTTTCCAGTGACCAAAACAGGACTTCCTATATATCAATCTTTACCTCGGGACCATTTCGGAGCTCCTCGTGACGTCCTGGATCTCATCCGGGACTCCGAATAACCTTCGGTCACCAACACATATAAATCAACTATACCAAAACGTCACCAAACCCAGTCACACGGAGATACCTGTCCGTCACACGGAGTGACAAATCCCAGTCTTGATCCATGCCAACCCAACAGACACCTTTGGAGATACCTATATAGCACCTTTATAGCCACCCAGTTACGTTATGAAGTTTGATAACCCACAAGGTATTCCTCCGGTGTCCGGGAGTTGCATGACCTCATGGTCATAGGAACAGATACATTGACATGTAGAAAAAAGTAGCAATAAACTGACACGATCATATGCTATGTTTATAGTTTGGGTCTTGTCCATCACATCATTCTCCTAATGATGTGATCACATTATCAAGTGACAACACTTGCCTATGGCCAGGAAACCTTGACCATCTTTGATCAACGAGCTAGTCAACTAGAGGCTCAATAGGGACAATGTGTTGTCTATGTATCCACACATGTATTTGAGTTTCCAATCAATACAATTCTAGCATGGATAATAAACAATTATCATGAACAAGGAAATATAATAATAACCAATTTATTATTGCCTCTAGGTCATATTTCTAACAATAGCACTAATAGGTAAGTTAGAGAAAGCTAATTTTAATTGCAATGACATGATCAATATCGCATGAAGGAATGCATTATGAGGGGCCGTATGAACAACTTACAAATATCAATATAACAGGGGTGAACATCTCATTTTCGAACATCTTGTCAAGTCTTCCAACTTGGCTCAAATACCATTTTTCTCACACACACGCCAAGTTTTGTGAAAACATGTGGACATAGTCTAAGAAGGACCACCAATTATCCCTGAATATGGACATGGCTATTCGAATAGATTTACACACTGCAGAGGTTGCTTACTTTACCTACAAGACTCGGGGAACTTCCATGTCAATCCATGACTCGCGGTATTTCTCATACCCGAGGTAAGTACTTGAACAATGCCTTTCCCATGACGATACAAACAAAAAGTCCACTCATTGGTGACGTCCCTCGTGATGTACATCACAAGTATCATCCACGAGGGCACACAACAGTGTGCCCGGTGTCTATAAAAACATTCCATGGTCGTCCTTTCTTGGAATGACCCCATCTCGAGAGTGATCACGTCACTCCCGCCACTAGTAATGCGGGCTCTCTGCTAGTACCAACCATAGTAATCAACAAAGCCCCGCCCCACAAGGGGTATCGTGGTTGCGCTTGTAAGGTTGGGACAGTCACCACATCTTAAAGCAAATCCGTTTTTGAGAAAACACACACACCTGCCTCGGTACCCCACTTCTTCCTCAAGTGGTTACCTATCTCACACCATCTCCTTTGGGCATTAGTGGCACCCGACGTGGTTTTCGAAAGGTATTTCAAAACACCGTTGTTTCCAACACATGCATAATCCCATCCCATTTTCTTAGCAACTACATAACAACCTATACACTTCCCATCCACACAACTCTAAGCACAAGTAAAGTCATGTCATGCAAGTATCAATGAGCAAGTAATGGAGGCAACCCATAAAGGTGGTTACCATAGCCATCATGATTCAATGCAACAAAGTAAGTGCTATATGCCATGCGAAAAGGTTTTCAAGTCATGGACAAGGAGCTGCTTCCCGAGCTCAACAAAGTTTTCGGGATCTTCAAAGTCTTCTGGTCCAACTCCTTCATCAGCAACACAAACTATCGTCACAATTATAACACGAAGAATAAGTTAATGGAAAAAACAGAGAAATTAAAGTCTTCCACAAAAATGGCACACCATTTTTGCAAAATAGTAGGGTGAATATAAGTTTTGTAAAAATTAGAAGATTTTGGTTTTGTAGTGCAAAAACATTTTAACAGATGGTTAAAATAATTCAAACAAGGTATTAAACAAAATACCGTATAAAACTTTTTGTAAAAATTCCATAAGTGATACTATTAAATAGTGTGGAATATTTAATTTTTTTAGAAATTGGAATCATTAAATTTGGGCTTATTTTGCAACCCGAGGGATTTTTGCAAAACTGCTAGAAAAATAAAAAGGGAAAAGGCACTATGCCCCTTGGGCGAAATTAGCCTAGCCGAGCCAAGCCCAACCAGCGAGCCGGCCCAGGCGAGCCAGGCACGCGCCTGCATGGGTTCAAATCTGACAGGCGGGACCCTAGTGCAAGCGAGAGAGCTAGGGAGCGGTCAAGAGGGGAGGATGATAGGTGAAGCCCACGTGTCATCTCCTTCCTCGCGACATGGTGGGGGCGGTTCTCACCGATGGCAGAGGAGGGCACGACGAGGCATGGGAGTTGTGGGGATGGGCTTAGGGTCGAGTCGCAGGTTGAGGGGAGGTGGAGATGGATGGGGAGGTGCAGCTGCTCGCCGACGACAAGGAACATGAGTGAGGAAGCTTCAGGAGAAGTCCATCGGGGCTGTTTCTCGTTGTGAACAAGGCGGTGAGGAGGGGGAAAGGGTCAGAAACACCCTATGGCTCCACATCAAAGAAGAACGAGGGCTGAGGGGATCTTTACCATGTGAACGCCGGTGACCCAAGGAGGCAAGCTTCTGCTTGATCCTGAGCATTGCAGCTCCAAATCAAAGGGAACAGATGCGGGAGTGCCATTGGGAGTGTGAGAAGGCGAGGAATGGAGAGGGGGGCTTGGGGCTGGCTTATATAGCCTAGTCGGGGTCCAGCGCACGTTGGTACGCCGGTGAGGATGCAGCCCACTCCAGAGGGCAGAAGGGCAAGCGGGAGTGAGTCGAAGGTGTTCCTAGGGTTGGTCCACGACATGAGGGAGTGAGAGAAGAGGTGGGGGAGCTCGCGCGTGTGGTGCTGCGTGTTCACCGAACCGGTTACGCTCGGCAGACGCTGGAGGGGATAGAAGGAGGAGGAGAGATCAGGGGGACAAGGACGCTGCATGTCCCAAACATCGAGGCGAGTCTGCAAGCGAGAGGGGGGAGCTCGAGGTTGTTGGGAGCATCAGAATGGGTGCAGCTATAGTGCGGGAGCGCACTGTAGCATTTTCCAGAGCGTGATCATTGCATGCTATGGCATGCTACACAAGTTATGGGCATGTCCCTTTTGTCCACTAGCTGCTGGTGCATGTGGAGATGCCCTTTGGATGCCTTGGAGCTAGATAGAGTAGAGGTAAGAATGAGGGGGAGGTAAAATGGATTCTGACTTGCTGTCCAGCGGGGTAGAAATGGGGTTTTCATCCTCCTCCATGATTGTGCCTTGGCCCAAAATTCTTACTCGGGGTAGAAGATGACTGGTAGGGGTTGTGGTTAAAAGATGGCTTGAAGGAGAATGGAGAATGGGGTGAAAATGTAGCTTTTACCAAATCACCAGAAGGTGTTTGATGTTGTTTTGAGCAAGGAAACTTTACCCTCTTACTGTGAGACTTAACATGATTGAATGGTGGGTAAAAACAAGGGTGATCACAAGGTTTGAGTCTGTTTGAGCAAAGTTGACAATGTAAACATGAAAACACCCTAGAAATGGACATAATCTGATTTCTGTAGATCTAACCATGCAAAACCTTTCCTCCTAATGCACAACTTATTATGGATGCATTATTTGGTGATTACATGGTTTAGGAATCCAATGGGGGAATGTTTGCAATGTAGAGTTGCTTAAATTTGATTCTTGGTAGAGAGGGTTTTGGAATATTTTGGTGAACCAAATCAACTTGTATTAGGATGAAACTTGGCCAAATCATCATAGATACCATGTGTGACTTGCTAGAATGTTCTTATAATTTATTGAGAATATTTCTTATAGAAATATATCAAAATCTTGAAATAGGTAGAAAGGGTTTCGTCCAGTATTTTGAATATGACCATGTGTTAAAAGTCTTATATATGGAAAATATATGTCCACTGAGTTTCCCTAAATTCTCTCAAATATTTTGAAAGCATTAAAATATTTTTTCCCTATAAAAGACCATTTGTGGACTTAGAAAAAGGTATTTAACTAAAATATAAAAATAATTTTTCAAATAATTATTTGGTGGTTTTGGGAAGTATTATTTATGGTAGGTTCCAAATAAAGTCTTTGTGCAAAATAATCCACCCAATTTGTGGACTTGTAGTACAAACCTCACTTCAAGGGTTTTGGAAAAACCTAAATTGAATAAATGCTTTTTGGACAAAATAATTTTTTGTAAAAATATCTTTCGGTCCTATACACATGACATGGTCACTGGGCAAAGATTTTGATCAAGAATATGAGTCTTGAAAGAAGGATAATTTTTGCAAATAGAAACACAATTAAGGAAGCAAGCAAATATCAATCAATTCGGGATTCACAAGCACACCCAAAAGTTTTAACTAGTAAAATTTATAAAATTCATTGCATAACAAAGTGGTACAAACAAAGGGTGTGACACACACACACTTTCTCTCTCTCTTGATATTTTATACAATGATCATCACATCTTCGCTTTGATCTATCCGATGTAATTCTTTTGTGCGGTGTGTTTGTTGGGATCCAATGAATTGTGGGTTTATGTTCAGAGTATTCATGATAAAAGATTTGAGTCTTCTTTGAATTCTATATTTGATTTTTATTTGCATGATTATATAGCTTCATAAATCTCTTTGATCTATTGATTTGGTTTGGCCAACTAGATTAATGGCTATAAAAGAAAGAGCTTGTTGGGAGACAACCCAATAGTTATCATTTAATTTTGTTTGTGTGTGATAACATGATTATTGCCTCTATAATCATTGTATTTTCATGCTCTAATTAGTGTTTGTGCTAAGTAAAGCCTTTGGGATGACTTGCATGATAAGTAGAATTAATGTAGTGCAAAACAACAACTTTAGCGTCCACTTCAGAATTCTCTGATTTTACTGGAACATCTTTTTGATCTGAATTTTTTACACAGTATTGTTATAGAAATTCCTCAGGTTGTACTAATGTTTCAGAATTTTTCAAGTTATATAAGTATGGTAGTTAATTATATCATTACAGACTCTTCTGTTTTAGACATATTCTGTATTTTGCTTGCATGCTTTGCTTGTTTTGATGATGCTAAAATATTAATCAATATATAATAGTACCTAAAGTATTTTATATGTTTATTATACTATCGGATCTCACGAAGTTTCTGTTGAGTTTTGTGTGCTGAAAAATCAAAGAAAGCTAATAAAGTCTTGCAATAAGTATGTGAGTTCTTTATGACTAATTTTAATCCATGGATATACGCACTATCACCTCCACATATTTGTTAGCCTCCTTAGTACCATGCATTGCCCATTCTCACCTCAAGGATGAGTGCAACCTTCGCCGATGCATCCAAACCCCGTGACATGATATGCTCTGTTGCACATAAGGCTCAGTATATCTTCCTCAAAACAGGCACCATACCTACCTACCATGTCATTTCCATAGCCATTCCGAGATATATTGCCATGCAACTTTCACCGCCACATTATATGACTAGTACTTTCACTGTCATGTTGCATTGCATGATCATATAATCTAACATAGTATTTGTGGCAAAGCCACCGTTCATTTGATACATGTTATGCTTGATCATCGCACATCCTGGTACATTGCCAGAGGCATTCATATAGATTCATACTATAGTTTCTCATATTGAGTTGTAAGTAAATAAAAGTGTGATGATCATCGTTATTAGGGCACTGTATCAGTGAGGAAAGGATGATGGATAAGATGATACCCCCAAAAGTCGGGATGAGACTCGGACAAAAAATGAAAGAAAAAAAAGGCGAGAAAGAAAAAAAAGAAAAAAAGAAAAAAGAGAAAAAAGAAATAAATGAAAAAAAAGAAATAAATGAGAGAAAATAAAGAAGGGACGGTGCTACTATCTCTTTTTCCACACTTGTGCCTCAAAGTGGCACCATGTTCATAACATAGAGAGTCTCTTGTTTTGTCACTTCCATATGATAGTGGGAATTTTTAATTATAGAACCTGGCTTGTATATTTTTATGATGGGTTTCCTCAAATTTCCCAAGTCTTCATGAGCAAGCAAGTTGGATGCATACCAACTTATCTTCAATTGAGATTTCATACACATATAGCTCTAGTGCATCCGTTGCATGACAATCCCTACTCCTCGCATCGATATCGATTGGTGTGCATCTCCATAGTCCATTGATATGCCTTGTTGATGCAAGACTTTTTTCTCCACTTTCTCCCCTTTGAAACTTACCACCATATCCATAGTTCACGCTCATATATTACATGAGTAATAAAAAGCTGAAGTGCGTTAAAAAGTATGATCCAGTTGCCCGACTTGACACCCTCGTGCTTAACATTTGTATTATGTAGTTCACCATAGACCTACGGGTCCATAGCTAGTAAATAGATGGCTTCTTCTCTCTCTTGGATCTTCAATACAAAGTTCTCCATGATCTTCATGGAGATCTATCCGATGTAATCTTCTTTTGCGGTGTGTTTGTCGAGATCCGATGAATTGTGGATTTATGATCAGATTATCTATGAATCTTATTTGAGTTTCTTCTGATCTCTCTTATGCATGATTTCATATCCTTGTAATTCTCTTCGAGTTGTGGGTTTTGTCTGGCCAACTATATCTATGATTCCTGCAATGGGAGAAGTGCTTGGTTTTGGGTTCATACCGTACGGTGACCTCACCCAGTGACAGAAGGGGTAGCGAAGCACGCATCGTGTTGTTGCCATCAAGGGTAAAAAGATGGGGTTTTCATCATTGGTTTGAGATTATCGCTCTACATCATGTCATCTTGCTTAAGGCGTTACTCTGTTCGTCATGAACTCAATACACTAGATGCATGTTGGATAGCGGTCGATGTGTGGAGTAATAGGAGTAGATGCAGAAAGCATCGGTCTACTTGTCTCGAACGTGATGCCTATATGTCTGATCATTGCCTTAGATATCGGCATGACTTTGTGCGGTTCTATCAATTGCTCGACAGTAATTTCTTTACCCACCGTGATATTTTCTATTTTGAGAGAAGCCTCTGGTGAACACTATGCCCCCGGGTCTACTCCACACCATATTTTCAGCCTTACACTTTTTACTTCGTTGCACTTTCTGCCTTCAGATCTCACTTTGCAAACAATCTTGAAGGGATTGACAACCCCTTTGAAGCGTTGGGTGCAAGCTTGTTTGTCTTTATGCAGGTACTCTGGACTTGACGAGACCCTCCTTCTGGATCGATACCTTGGTTCTCAAACTGAGGGAAATACTTACTGCTCCTGTGTTGCATCACCCTTTCCTCTTCAAGGGAAAAACCAATGCAAGCCCAGTATCCGTCAACGTGTCAATTTTTGGCGCTGTTGTTTGAGAAGTAGCAGAAGGATCTCTGGCGCCGTTGCCGGGGAAGGACTTTTGTTGCCGGAGCAGAAGGATTTCTGGTGCCGTTGCCGGGGAGGAAGATCAAGTCAAGAACTCATCCAAGTAGGTGTCGCAAACTCATCTCTTGCATTTACTTTGTTTGCCAGTTGCCTCTCGTTTTCCTCTCCCCCACTTCACCAATTTGCCTTTCTTGTTTGCCTTTTTTTCGTTCGCCTTTTCGTTCGCCCTTTTTTCTCGCTTGCCTTCTGTTTGCTTGTGTGCCCGCTTGCTTGCTTGCCGAAGTCACCATCAATGAAAACACCAAACTTTGTGACTTCTCGAATACTAATAATAATGATTTTATTAGTACTCCGATTGCTCCCGCCACTAGTGCGGAGTTATACGAAATAAATGCCGCTTTGCTGAATCTTTTTATGAAAGAGCAATTCTCTGGCCTTCCTAGTAAAGATGCCGCATCCCATCTCATAACTTCATTGAGCTTTGCAATTTACAAAAGAAGAAAGATGTGGATAATGACGTGATTAAATTGAAGCTTGTTCCTTTCTCGTTGCGAGATCGCGCAAAAACTTGGTTTTCTTCTTTGCCCAAAAATAG
Organism: Hordeum vulgare subsp. vulgare; assembly: GCF_904849725.1. Lineage (NCBI taxonomy): Eukaryota > Viridiplantae > Streptophyta > Magnoliopsida > Poales > Poaceae > Hordeum > Hordeum vulgare. Next base: position 379,287,135 of record NC_058520.1, on the reverse strand, counting down.
TATGGATTCTTGGGATAAGTGCAAAGATGCTTATATATCCAAGTATTTTCCGACGGCTAAGATCATCTCTCTCCGGAATGATATCATGAATTTCAAGCAACTTGGACGATTATTCAAATCTATTACGCTCATGGCTTGAGCCTTTGGATGATTATTCAAATCTTTTACGCTGGCTTGAATTTCTCTTCTAGAAATATCTTGGACTCCGCCTCAGGTGGAACGTTCATGGAAATCACGTTAGGAGAAGCCACAAAGCTCTTAGACAACATCATGATTAACTACTCTTAGTGGCACACTGAAAGGTCACCTACTAGTAAGAAGGTACATGCTATAGAGGAAATTAACTTGTTGAGTGCTAAGATGGACGAGTTAATGAATTTGGTTGCTAGTAGAAGTGCTCCTTTGGATCCTGATGATATGCCTTTGTCTTCTTCGATTGAGAGTAGCAACGCTAGCTTGGACGTTAATTTTGTTGGTAGGAATGACTTTGGCAACAACAATGCTTTTAGAGGAAACTGTGTTCCTAGGCCTTTTCCTGGTAACTCCTCTAATAACTTTGGCAACTCCTACAACAATACCCATGGAAATTAAAATAGATTACCCTCTGATCTAGAGAGTGATATCAAAGAGTTCATCAACTCTCAAAAGATTTTCAATGCGTCCATAGAGGAAAAGCTACTCAAAATTGATGATTTGGCTAAGAGCGTTGATAGAATGTCTAGTGATGTTGATGTTTTGAAAGTTAGATGTGCTCCTCCCAAAATCAACATGGATGAAACTTTGAAAGCTATGCGTGTTTCCATGATTGAGGGCCAAGAAAGAACCGCCAAAATTCGTGCTAGACATGAATGGCTTAAAAAGGCGTGTTCTCGTGATGAGAATCACGAAGATCTTAAAGTGCTTGCTGTGATTCCCATTGAATCTTTGTTTTCTTGTGTCAAACCTAATGATTATGGGGCTGGATATGAATCCACTTTGGTTGAAAAGTGCCCTAATGATTCAGAGTCCATCTATCTTGATGCTAAAAGCATTGAAAGTGGAGTAAAAGATGTTAAAACTTTGAGTAGTAATGAAATTACTACCGTGGATTTCAAGGAATTCAATTGTGATAGTTGCTCCTTGATTGAATGCATTTCTTTGATGCAATCCATGTTAAACTCTCCACACGCTTATAACCAAAACAAGGCCTTTACCGATCATATCGTCGAAGCTATGATAAAATCTCTTGAAGAGAAACTTGAATTGGAAGTCTCTATCCCTAGAAAGCTTCATGATGAGTGGGAACCTACCATCAAAATCAAAATAAAAAACTACGAGTGCAATGCTTTGTGTGATTTGGGTTCTAGTGTTTCTGCGATTCCAAAGTCTTTATGTGATGTTTTGGGTTTTAATGAGATTGAAGAGTGTTCTCTTAATTAGCATCTTGCTGATTCTACTGTCAAGAAACCCATGAGAAGGATCAATGATGTTCTTATTATTGCAAATAGGAATTATGTACCCGTGGATTTCATTGTGCTTGACATTGATTGCAATCCTACTTGCCCTATTATTCTTGGTAGACCTTTCCTAAGGACTATCGGTGTTATCATCGAGATGAAGGAAGGGAATATTAGATTTCAATTTCCTTTAAGGAAGGGCATGGAACACTTTCCTAGAAAGAAAACAAGACTGCCTTATGAATCCATGATGAGGGCCACTTATGGTTTGAGCACCAAAGACGACGACACATGATTCTATCGCTTTTATGCCTAGCTAAGGGCTTTAAACAATAGCACTTGTTGGGAGGCAACCCAATGAATTTATCTTTTTTCTTTCTGTTTTGTTGCGTCCATACCATCACAATTCTGTTGTGGTTGTGTTTTTTGTGTTTCTTTTTGTGTTTATGCCAAGCAAAACCTTTATGACTAGTCTTGGCAATGGTTGTTTGATCCTGCTGGAAAAAGACAGAAACTTTGCGCTTATGAGATGATTTTTCATTTTTATTCAGAAAGAGATTTTGAGTTTATTCTTTTTGCTGATGCTTGATATGCTTTTTGCCCAGGCTGTCTTAATTTTTCAGAGTTTTTTGCGGTACCGTAAGTATACGAAGTATACAGATTGCTACAGACTGGTCTGTTTTTGACAGATTCTGTTTTTGTTGAGTTGGTTGCTTGTTTTGATGAAACTATGGTTAGTATCGGGGGTTACTAGCCATGGAAAAGTGAGAATACAGTAGCCCAACACCAATATAGATGGAATTCAAGTTTGCAGCAGTACCAAAGGAAGTGGTAGTTTGTTTTCTTGTACTAATGTTATCACGAGTTTCTGTTTAAGTTTTGTGTTGTGAAGTTTTCAAGTTTTGGGTGATGTTCTCATGGACGATGAGATAAGGAGTGGAAAGAGCTCAAGATTGGGGATGCCCAAGGCATCCCAAGCCAAATTCAAGGACACCAAAAAGCCTAAGCTTGGGGATGCCCCGGGAAGGCATCCCGTCTTTCGTCTTCAATCCATCGGTAACATTACTTGGAGCTATATTTTTATTCACCACTTTATATGTGTTTTGCTTGGAGCGTCTTGTATCGTAGGAGTCTTTTCTTTCTGTTGTGTCACAATCATCCTTGCTGCACACCTTATTGAGAGAGAGACATGCACTCATCGTGATTTTGCTAGAATGCTCATAGTCCTTCACTTATATCTTTTGAGCTAGATACTTTTGCTCTAGTGCTTCACTTATATCTTTTAGAGCACGGCAGTGCGCGATTTGGTAGTTGGCTTATGCTATGAAAGTAGTCCCAAATGTGATAGGTACCCAAAGAGGATGCAAAAACCTCCATCTTCATGTGCATTGAGTAGAAAGAGAAGTTTTGATTTCTCTCAATTAGTTTTGAGACGTGGATACGGTAATACTGAGAGCTATGTTAGTAGGGTGTTGTGAATCTAGAGATACTTGTGTTGAAGTTAGTGATTCCCGTAGCATGCACGTATGGTGAACCACTATGTTAGGAAGTCGGAGCATAATTTATCTATTGATTATCATCCTTTGTGTTGAGGTCGGGATCGCGCGATGGTTAACACCTACCAACCCTTCCGCTAGGAATATTCGTTTAGCACTTTGTTTCTATTACTAATAAAAACTTTCACAAGAAGTATGTGAGTTCTTCATGACTAATGTGAGTCCATGGTATAGATGCACTTCCACCTTCCACCATTTCTAGCCTCTTTAGTTCCGCGCAATTCTCGCCGGTACACAAACCCACCATATGCCTTCCTCAAAATAGCCACCATACCTACCTACTATGGCATTTTCATAGCCATTCCGAGATATATTGCCATGCAAATCCCACCGTTCCGTCTCATGACTTGTGTCATCACTCTCATATTGCCATTGCATGATCGTAAGATAGCTAGCGAGTTTCAACGTCATACGCCATGCTAGATCGCTGCACATCCCGGTATACTGCCGGAGGCATTTCCTTTAGAGTCATCATCATTTTGAGCTGTGAGTAAATAAAACTGTGATGATCATCATTATTAGAGCATTGTCCCTTGTGAGGAAAAAAAAGAGGCCAAAGAGCCCAAAAACAAAAAGAAAAAAGAGAAAACAAAAAAAGAGGCCTAAGAGCCCAAATGAAAAAAAGAGAAAACAGAGAAAAAGAGAGAAGGGATGCTACCTCAAAAAGATCCCCGGCAAAGGTGCCGGAAATACTTCTGATTGTTCTTCTGTGTATCCCTTGCAATTTCGCCAGGAAGTAGTTGTGTCGACGGCACCAGGAATCCTTTAGCTACAGCTACGCCTTAAGGGACTTCCTAGGAAAGTATGCAAAGGATTTCCCTCGTGGCCTTGGAGCCTTGTGTTGGTGTTCCCTCGAAGCGGAAAGGGTGATGTAGCACATCGATGGTAAGTATTTCCCTGAGTTTGAGAACCAAGGTATCAATCCGGCGAAAGAGTATCTCAAGACCCTGCACAAACACAAAAGCTTGCACCCAACGCTATGAAGGGGTTGTCAATCCCTTATAGATTGTTTGCCAAGTGAGAACTGAAAGCAACAAAGTAGCAAAGCAAAGTAAAAGCGGAGATGTAAACGATGAATGTGAATAGACCCGGAGGCCGTAGTGTTTACTAGTGCCTTCTCTCATGAAAGCAAGTAGACGGTGGGTGAACAAATTACTGTCGAGCAATTGATAGAACTGTGCAGAGTCGTGACGATATCTATGCAATGATTATTTCTATAGGCATCACGTACGAAACAAGTAGACCGATACTTTCTGCATCTACTACTATTACTCCACACGTCGACCGCTATCCAGCATGCATCTAGTGTATTAAGTCCATAAGAACAGAGTAACGCCTTAAGCAAGATGACATGATGTAGAGGGATAATCTCAAACCAATGATAAAAAAACCCATCTTTTTACCCTTGATGGCAACTGCTTGATGTGTGCCTTACTGCCCCTACTGTCAATGGGAAAGGTCACCACATGGAAGAACCCAAAACCAAGCACTTCTCCCATTGCAAGAATCAAAGATCTAGTTGGCCAAACAAAACCCAAGACTCGGAGAGACTTACAAGGATATCAAATCATGCATATAAGAAATCAGCAAAGACTCAAATATATATCATAGATAATATGATCACAAGTCCACAATTCATCGGATCTCGACAAACACACCGCCAAAGAGGATTACATCGGATAGATCTCCATGAAGATCATGGAGAACTTTGTATTGAAGATCCAAGAGAGAGAAGAAGCCATCTAGCCACTAACTACGGACCCATAGGTCTGAAGTGAACTACTCACGAGTCATTGGAGGGGCGATGATGATGATGAAGAAGCCCTCCAGCTCCAAAGTCCCCTCTGGCAGGGTTCCGGGAAGGGTCTACAGATGAGATCTCGTGGAAACGGAAGCTTGCGGCGGCGGAAAAGTATTTTCGAGGCTCCCTCGATTTTTTGCGGAATATTTAGGAATATATAGGCGCAAGACCTAGGTCAGGAGGCGGCCAGGGTGGCCACAAGCTTGCGTACCGCCGCCTCCCCCTGGTGGCGTGGTGGGAGCTCGTGGGCTCCCTGGAGCCCACCTGGCTTGGCCCAAAAGCTCCCTGGTCTTCTTTCGTTCAGAAAAAAATCATTTCAGGGTTTTTATTCCGTTTGGAATTCGTTCCAAAATCAGATCTGAAAAGAGTAAAAAACACGGAAAAACAAGAACTCGCACTTGGCACTGAATTAATAAGTTAGTCCGAAAAAGATATAAAAAGGTACATAAAACATAGAAAGAAGGCAAGATAACAACGTGAAACCATAAAAAATTATAGATATGTTTGAGACGTATCAAGCATCACCAAGCTTAACTCCTGCTCGTCCTCGAGTAGGGAAGTGATAAGAATGAATTTTTGATGCTTTCATGCTACCTAGCATAGGTGTCCTTTGTAATTCCTCTTATGTGACGTGAATGTTCAGATCCATTAGATTCAAAACAATAGTTTGCTATTGACGTGGAAACAATAATAATTCAAGCAAACTAGCAAAGTAATCATGAACTTTCAAAATAACAAGGCCAAAAGAAAGTTATCCCTACAAAAGCATATAGTCTGGCTATGCTCTATCATCATTGCACAACGAAATTAAATCATGCACAACCCCGGTATTGGCCAAGTAATTGTTTCACACCTTTAATTTCTCAAACATTTTCAACTCTCACGCAATACATGAGCGTGAGCCATGGTTATAGCACTATAGATGGTGTGGAATATGGTGGAGGTTCCAAGACAAAAAAGAGAAGATAGTCACATTAACTAGGCATATCAATGAGCTATGGAGATGCTCATCAATAGATATCAATGTGAATGACTAGGGATTGTCATACAAATGATGCACTAGAGCTACAAGTATGTGAAAGCTCTTAGAGAAAACTAGTGGGTGTGCATCCAACTTGCTTGCTCACGAAGACCTAAGGCAATTTTGAGGAAGCCTATCATTGGAATATACAAGCCAAGTTATATAATGAGAATTTCCCACTAGCTATATGGTGGTGACAAAACAAGAGACTCTCAATCATGAAGATCATGGTGCTCAAAATGCACATGTGTGGAAAAAGTGGTAGCATTGTCCCTTGTCTCTTTTTCTCTCATTTTTTTGGTGGGCTCTTTGGCCTATGTTTTATGGGCTTCTTTGGCCTCTTTTATTTCCTCACATGGGACACTGCTCCAATAATGATGATCATCACACTTTCAACTCAGAACTTAGAGCAATTATGACTCTATATGGAATGCCTTCGGTAGTGTACCGTGGAAATGATCTAGCATGGCATAGACATCAATGGAAACATCATGCTAGCTATCTTACGATTGTGCAAAGGCAATGTAGACGTGGTGGCACATATGATGGTGGTAGTTGCATGGCAATATATCTCGGAATGACTTTGAAAAAGCCATAGTAGGTAGGTATGGTGGCTGTTTTGAGGTAGACTAATGGTGGGTTTTGTGCACCGGCGAAAGTTGCGCGGCACTAAGAAGATAGTGATGGTGGAAGGTGAAAGTGCATCTAAACCATGGACTCAACATTAGTCATGAAGAACTCATATACTTGTTGAAAAGTTTTATTAGTAATCGAAACAAAGCATTCAATGCATACTCCTAGCGGAAGGGTTGGTAGGTATAAACCATCGCGTGATCCCGACGGCCACGCAAAGGATGACAATCAATATACTAATCATGCTCAGATTTCATCACATAGCGGTTCACCATACGTGCATGCTACGGGAATCACTAACTTAAACACAAGTATTTCTAGATCCACAACACCTTACTAGCATGACTTCAATATTACCATAACCACAACTCAAAACTTATTGAGATGAATCAAACTTCTCTAACTATTCAATGCACATGAAGGTGGAAGTTTTCGTATCCCTTTGGATAACTACCCCTTTTGAGACTACTTTAAAAGCATAGATCAACTACCAAGCCACGCACCACTGCGCTCTAAAAGATATAAGTGAAGCACATAGAGAAAAAGTATCTAGCTGAAAAGATATAAGTGAAGCACATGTGAGCTGAATTGTCTACCAAAAGATATAAGTGAAGCTCGACAAAATCACGGTGTGTGCATGTCTCTCTCTCTAGGTGTGCAGCAAGGATGATTGTGACACAACAAAAATAAAAGACTCCTATGATACAAGACGCTCCAAGCAAAAACACATAACATGTGGTGAATAAAAATATAGCCCCAAGTAACGTTACCGATGGATTGAAGACGAGAGAGGGGATGCCTTCCCGGGGCATCCCCAAGCTTAGGCTTTTACGACATCCTTGAATCTCTTGGGGTGCCTTGGGCATCCCCAAGCTTGAGCTCTTGCCACTCTTTATCTTTTTGTCCATAAGAACTTCACCCAAAACTTGAAAACTTCACAACACGAAACTTAAACAGAAACTCGTGATAACATTAGTACAATAAAGCAAACCACCACTTCCTTAGGTACTGTAGCAAACTCAAATTCTACTTGTGCTGATGTCGGGTTACTGTACTTTCAATCTTCCACGGCTAATACCCCCCGATACTATCCATAGTTTCATCAAAATAAGCAACCAACACAACAAAAATAGAATCTTTTAACAGCAGACCAGTCTGTAGCAATCTGTATGTTTCGTGTACCTCTGGTACTTCACAAATTCTGAATAATTATGATAGTGTGAAGAATTTGCGTAGCAATCAGCAGCAAAAATAATCAACTCCAAATCTCTTATAGAAAAAAAAAGAAAATTATTTTCGTGAGCAGAAAGTTTCTATCTTTCCGAGCATGACCAAACGATCATCCTCAAGACTAATCATAACGGTTTTGCTTGGCACAAACGCAAAAATAAAAAAAAACAATCATAACAGAATTATGAAAGTGTGGAAAACACAAAACAGAAATAAAAATGATAGATTTGTTGGGTTGCCTTCCAACAAGCGCTTTTGTTTAACGCCCTTAGCTAGGCATTCAATGATGCTCTCACAAAAGACAAGAATTGAAGCACAACGAGAGCATCCTAAAGCATGTGAAAACCACATCTAAGTCCAACATACTTCCTATGCATAGGCATTCTATAGGAAAACAGATTGTCAAGACAACCAATAGTTGCCATATGCAAGGAAGAAGAAAGAGACAAGAGCAATCTCAACATCACGAGAGGTGATTTGGTAACATGAAAGTTTCTACCAAAACATTTTCATCTCTCATAGCAATTACATGTGGGATCATATTCAAATTCAACAATATAGCTATCCCATAGGATATTCTTTTCATGACCCACATGCGTGCAAAGTTGACGCTCTTCAAAAATAGTGGGAATATCATCAAATAAAGTCATGACTTCTCCAATCCCACTTTCAGTATTGTTGCAAATATCATATTCATCATGAGGTTTGAACAAATTTTCAAGATCATAAGGAAGATCATCACACCAATCATGATTATTGCAACAACTAGGGGAAATAGCAAAACTAGCATCCCCAAGCTTAGGGTTTTGCATAATTTGGGCATGATTGTCACTAATAGAATTTATAGTGAAACCATTGCAATCATGCTTTTCATCCAAGGAGATCTCGTGAATCACTTCATGAATTTCTTCCTCACAATTTTCAGATTCACGCATGTTACGCAAAACTCCAAAGAAATAGTCAATTGCCCTCAACTCACTAGCAATTTGTTCCACATGAGTGGGTCTCTTAAAGAGATTAGCTAGTGGATGATGATCCATATCAATGGATTTTTAGCAAGCGAAGATGCAAGCTAAAAGAAGGCACATGGTAATACAAGCAAACAGAAAGCGAGCGGAAGAAGGGCGAATGGAAAAAGGCAAATGTGAAGTGAGGGAGACGAAAACGAGAGGCAACTAGCAACAAAAGTAAATGCAAGAGAAGAGTTTGTGAGACCTACTTGGATAGATCTTGATTTCTCCTCCCCAGCAACGGCGCCAGAAATACTTCTGCTACCTCAAAAATATCCCCGGCAAAGGTGCCGGAAATACTTCTGATTGTTCTGCTGTGTATCCCTTGCAAGGACACCAAGAAGTAGTTGTGTCGACGGCACAAGGAATCCTTCAGCTACGGCTACGCCTTAAGGGACTTCCTAGGCAAGTATGCAAAGGATTTCCCCCGTGGCCTTTGAGCCTTGCATTGCTGTTCCCTCGAAGCGGAAAGGGTGATGTAGCACAGCGATGGTAAGTATTTCCCTTAGTTTGAGAATCAAGGTATCAATGCGGCGGAAGAGTATCTCAAGATCATGCACAAACACAAAAGCTTGCACCCAACGCTATGAAGGGGTTGTCAATCCCTTATAGATTGTTTGTCAAGTGAGAACTGAAAGCAACACAGTAACAAAGCAAAGTAAAAGTGGAGATGTAAGCGATGGATGTGAATAGACCCGGGGGCCGTAGTGTTTACTAGTGGCTTCTCTCATAAAAGCAAGTAGACGGTGGGTGAACAAATTACTGTCGAGCAATTGATAGAACTGTGCAGAGTCGTGATGATATCTATGCAATGATTATTTCTATAGGCATCACGTCCGAAACAAGTAGATCGATACTTTCTGCATCTACTACTATTACTCCACACGTCGACCGCTATCCAGCATGCATCTAGTGTATTAAGTCCATAAGAACAAAGTAACGCCTTAAGCAAGATGACATGATGTAGAGGGATAATCTCAAACCAATGATAAAAACCCCATCTTTTTACCCTGGATGGAAAGTGCTTGATGTGTGCCTTGCTGCCCTACTGTCACTGAGAAAGGTCACCACATGGCAGAACCCAAAACCAAGCACTTCTCCCATTGCAAGAATCATAGATCTAGTTGGCCAAACAAAACCCAAGACTCGGAGAGAGTTACAAGGATATCAAATCATGCATATAAGAAATCAGCAAAGACTCAAATATATATCATAGATAATCTGATCACAAGTCCACAATTCACCGGATCTCGACAAACACACCGCCAAAGAAGATTACATGAGATAGATCTCCATGAAGATCATGGAGAACTTTGTATTGAAGATCCAAGAGAGAGAAGGAGCCATCTAGCTACTATGGACCCGTAGGTCTGAAGTGAACTACTCACGAGTCATTGGAGGGGCGATGATGATGATGAAGAAGCCCTCCAGCTCCAATGTCCCCTCTGGCAGGGTGCCGGGAAGGGTCTCCAGATGAGATCTCGCGGAAACGGAAGCTTGCGGCAGCGGAAAAGTATTTTCGAGGCTCCCCCGATTTTCTGCGGAATATTTGGGAATATATAGGCGCAAGACCTAGGTCAGGGGGCGACCAGGGTGGCATGGTGGGAGCTTCTGGGCTCCCTGGAGCCCACCTGGCTTGGCCCAAAAGCTCCCTGGTCTTCTTTCGTTCGGGAAAAAAATAATTTCAGGGTTTTTATTCCGTTTGGACTCCGTTCCAAAATCAGATCTGAAAAGAGTCAAAAACACGGAAAAAACAGGAACTGGCACTTGGCACTGAATTAATAAGTTAGTCCCAAAAAGATATAAAAAGGTACATAAAACATACAAAGATGGCAAGATAACAGCGTGAAACCATAAAAAATTATAGATACGTTTGAGACGTATCAAGGGACAATGCTACTATCTTTTTCCACACTTGTGCTACATAATAGCACCATGTTCTTCATGATTGAGAGCTTCTTGCTTCGTCACCACCATATGCTAGTGGGAATCTACATTATATAACTTGGCTTGTATATTCCAATGACGGGCTTCCTCAAAATTGCCCTAGGTCTTCATGAGCAATCAAGTTGGATGCACACCCACTAGTTTTCCTTTTGAGATTTCACATACTTATAGCTCTAGTACATCTCTTGTATGGCAATCCCTACTCATTCACATTCATATCTGTTAATGGGCATCTCCATAGCCCTTTGATATGCCGAGTCAATGTGACCATCTCCTCATTTTTGTCTCACAACCACCACCACACTCTATTCCACTTATAGTGCTATATCCATGGCTCACGCTCATGTATTGCGTGATAGTTATAAAAAGTTTGAGAAAGTAAGAGTGCGAAAACAATTACTTGGCCAATGCCGGGGTTGTGCATGATTTACATTAGTTGGTTGAGGATGATGGAGCATAGCCAGACTATATGATTTTGTAGGGATAACTTTCCTTGGCCTTGTTATTTTGAAAGTTCATGATTACCTTGCTAGTTTGCTTGAAGTATTATTGTTTTCATGTTAATAGCAAACTATTGTTTTGAATCTTACAAATCTGAACATTCATGTCACATGAAAGAAGTTGCAAAGGACAACTATGCTAGGTAGCATTCCACATCAAAAATTAATTCCTTATCACTTCCCTACTTAATACATCTCCAACGTATCTATAATTTTTGATGGTTTCATGCTATTATCTTGTCAAACTTTGGATGTTTTGCATGCATTTTATATTTTTTGGGACTAACTTATTGACTCAGTGCCAAGTGTCAGTTCCTGTTTTTTCCATGTTTTTGACCCCTTTCAGAGGAGATTTTGAAACGGAATCCATTCGGAACAAAATCCCCGAAAAGATTTTTTTCGTAACCGAAGAAGATCGGGAAGCTTGGGAGCCAAGGCAAGGGAGACTCAGGGGCCCCACAAGCCCCCACCCCGCAGCCACTGGGGTAGGCCATGACCCACACGCTTGTGGGCCCCCTGGGCGCCCTCTTCCCTAGGGGTTGCGCCTATATATTCCCTAAAAATCCCAAAAAAATCAGGAGATCATCGACATCACTTTTCCGCCACCGCAAGCTTCTGTCTCCGCAAGATCCCATCTGGGGCATGTTTTGGTGCCCTGCCGGAGGGGGGATTCGGACACGGAGGGCTTCTTCATCAACACCATGACCTCTCCGATGATGCGTGAGCAGTTCACCATAGACCTACGGGTCCATAGCTAGTAACTAGATGGCTTCTTCTCTCTCTTGGACCTTCAATACAAAGTTCTCCATGATCTTCATGGAGATCTATCCGACGTAATCTTCTTTTGCGGTGTGTTTGTCGAGATCTGATGAATTGTGGATTTATGATCAGATTATTTATGAATCTTATTTGAGTTTCTTCTGATCTCTCTTATGCATGATTTCATATCCTTGTAATTCTCTTCAAGTTGTGGGTTTTGTCTGGCCAACTAGATCTATGATTCTTGCAATGGGAGAAGTGCTTGGTTTTGGGTTCATACCGTGCAGTGACCTCACCCGGTGACAGAAGGGGTAGCGAGGCACGCATCGTGTTGTTGCCATCAAGGGTAAAAAGATGGGGTTTTCATCATTGGTTTGAGATTATCCCTCTACATCATGTCATCTTGCTTAAGGCGTTACTCTGTTCGTCATGAACTCAATACACTAGATGCATGTTGGATAGCGGTCGATGTGTGGAGTAATAGTAGTAGATGCAGAAAGTATCGGTCTACGTCTCGGACGTGATGCCTATATGTCTCATCATTGCCTTAGATATCGTCATGATTTTGCGCGGTTCTATCAATTGCTCGACAGTAATTTGTTTACCCACCGTGATATTTTCTATTTTGAGAGAAGCCTCTAGTGAACACTATGGCCCCCGGGTCTACTCCACACCATATTTTCAGACTTACACTGTTTACTTCGTTGCACTTTCCGCCTTCAGATCTCACTTTGCAAACAATCTTGAAGGGATTTACAACCCCTTTGAAGTGTTGGGTGCAAGCTTGTCTGTGCTTGTGCAGGTACTCTGGACTTGATGAGACCCTCCTTCTGGATCGATACCTTGGTTCTCAAACTGAGGGAAATACTTACTACTCCTGTGCTGCATCACCCTTTCCTCTTCAAGGGAACAAACCAACGCAAGCCCAGTCTCCGTCAATGTGTCAATTTTTGGCACTTTTGTTTGAGAAGTAGCAAGGCCACATGAGGAGGCCACCACACATTAGGGTGCTTAGGGGCATGGCTGCGCCCTATTGTGTGGTGGGCCCCCCTCGCGCCTGCTAATGTCCCTCTCCGTCCTATAAATTCTAATAAATGCCCAAAACCCTAAGGAGCCTCCCGAAACACTTTTTCCACCGTCGTAAGTCTCTATTGCGCCGTGTGCCCATATGGAGTCCTTTTCTGATGCCCTGCCAGAGGGTGGATCGATCATGGAGTGCCTCTACATCATCCTTGTTGCTCCCATGGTGTTGTGTGAGTAGTTTACCACTAACTTACGGGTCCGTAGTTAGAACCTATAGGGCTCTCTCTCTTTCTTTCTCTCTCCTAATATTCAACACAATGATCATCGCATCTTCGCTTTTATCTATCCGATGTAATTATTTTGCATGGTGTGTTTGTTGGGATCCGATGAATTGTGGGTTTATGTTCAGATTATTCGTGATAAAAGATTTTAGTCTTCTCTGAATTCAATTAATCTTTCCTCAGTCGGAGGTGTGCATTGTAGTGGGTTCAATCTGGCAGTGCTATATATCCGAGTGACATAGTAGGGGACGAGACTCGTAGTTGTATCGTTACCTCTAAGAATAATACGATGGGGTTAATACATATTGATTGAGTTCTCTTTTTCTACATCATGTCATTGTCCTCCAAGAATTTCTATGTTTTAAATAATACTCTAGATGCATGATGGATAGCTGTCGATGGATGAAGTAATAGTAATAGGTGCACGCAGGAGTCGGTCTATTTGCTGATGGACGTTATGCCTATATACACAAGATCATTGTCATGAATAGATATTGCATAACTATGCTCTTTTCTACCAATTTCCCAATAGTAATTTGTTTACCCACCGTATGCTTACTTTATGAGAGATGCCAGTAGGGAAAACTATGGCCCCGGGGTCTATTCACTAATTTAATTACAAATGATACAATTACCTCGATGCCTTCATTTTCTTTTTATCTATTTTTCAATTATCAACTATCATCTACACACTTTAATTGCTTGAAAATAATGAGTCCAAGGGGATTGACAACCCTCCTACCCGCGTTGGGTGCAAGTGTTTGCTTCTTTGTGTAGAGTCGCCGAAGAAGAGGGTTGCCCATTACTCCTATTGGTTCGATAACCTTGGTTCTCACTAAGGGAAATACTTATCTATAATGTGCTGCATCACCCGTTCCTCTTCACGGAAAACCCAACGCAGATCACAAGTATCACTCGCACGGGCATTAGTGGCACCCGTTGGAGTTTTTGTAAATTCTTTGTAAAATATCGTGTTTTCCATCTCGACGCATACCCCCATGATGTTCCTCGCAGGTGCTTTTGTTTCCCTCCAAGCTTAAAGGGTGATGTAGCACATCCACGACAAGTATTTACCTTAGTTAAGAAACCAAGGTATCAATCTAGTAGGAAGATCACAAGACTTTGTAAGCAACACCTCCACACAAATACAAATCCTCGCAACCCAACGCGTAGAGGGGTTGTCTATCCATCGTGGTTAAAGTAAGGATAGGTTGATAGATGCAAATAAGTGATAGCAAATAGAACGCAACGAGGTATTTTTGGTTTATTGGATAATATAGATCTAAAAATAAAAGAGCAAATAAAGTAGAAGCACAAATAGCAAAGTAGAGATTGCAAATAGTTGATGTGAAGTAGACCCGGGGGCCGTAGGTTTCGCTAGTGGCTTATCTTGAGAAAATAGCAAGCATGGGTAGACACCTTACTGTTGGGAAATTGATAGAAAGAAAATAATTATGACAATATTCAAGACAATGATCATGTATATAGGCATCACATCCAAGATAAGTAGACCGACTTCTGCATGCATCTACTTCTATTACTCCACACATCGACCGCTATCGAGCATGCATCTAGTGTATTGAGTTCATGAAGAAATGGAGTAATGCCTTAAGAATGATGACATGATGTAGACAAGATCTATTCATGTTGGAATAGACCCCATTGTTTTATCCTTGATATCAACGATACATGCGTATCATTTCTCTTTCTGTCACTGAGATTGAGCACCGCAAGATCGAACCCATCACAAAGCACCACTTCCCATTGCATGATAAAAGATCAATTTGGCCAGACAAAAAAAAGAAATATCGGAGAACAAATACGAGGCTATAACAATCAAGCATGAATATGTTTTCATAGATCTTATCATCAACTCACAATTCATCGGATCCCAACAAACACACCGCAAAAGAAAGAGTTACGTCATATGGATCTCCAAGAGACCATTGTCTTGAGAAACAAAACAAGAGAAAGCCATCTAGCTACTACCTACAGACCCATAGGTGTGATATGAACTACTCACGCATCATCGGAGGAGCACCAATGAGGATGGTGAACCCCTCAGTGATCGTGTTCCTCTCCGGAACGGGCTCTAGATTGGATTTCGGGGCTCTGGATCTGGCGCCGGCTGAAACGATTTTTCATCGACTCCTCTAGGGTTTTCTAAATATTGGGGGTATTTATAGAACTGACAGGCGGTTGAGGAGGTGCCCGAGGGCCCCACTAAACACGAGGCCGCGCTAGGGGCGTCTAGCGCCCCCTGGTGTCTAGTGCCCCCCCGGGCCTCGTCTGCTGCTCATTCTTTGCTCCCAAGTTTCCTTCTGGTCCAAAAAAATCTCCATCAAGTTTCGTGGCAAATGGACCTCATCTGATATGGATTTTCTGCGAAGGAAAAAAAGGGCAAAAAATAGCAACTGGCCTAGGCACTATGTGTCGGTGGACTAAAGACTCGGGTCTCCAGTGGCCCGGACTAGTCCACGGACACCGGTGGCCCCTTTGCAGCGGCAAGGCACGTTGCTGGAGCTTAGGGTGGAAGCAAGACTCAGAAGTCACCACGTACATATTGCAAGCCCCCGGCAAGCGCTCGCTTGGTGGGAAAGAAGAAGAAGAGACCCCGACAGGAGCTCCCTGCCGGGGTGATAGACGATGCCACGACGATACCCTCCTGCCGAGGAAGAAGGACTGAGCCCCGGCAAGCCATCCTTGTCGGGAAGGTCGACAAGGCCTCGGCAGGCCATCGCCTCCCTCCCGAGAGTAACAAGAAGAGCCCCGACAAGGTAACCCCGCCGGGAAGGAAGAGAAGGCCCGAGGAGAAGCACAGGCCCAGGGTGCCCTCGCGACCTGTGAACGCCTCCACCGACGAACATGCCACCGCCGATGCATGGACCGCACGTCCGCCCGCACGCCACCGCAACACCCCAAAGTTGCCACGTGTGGGTACATGTCCAACCCCCCTGACGAGGTCAGGGAAGTTTGTCGAAGCATTTAATGCACCGTAGTAACACTGTAACCGTCGGTCGGCGCTGTTCCACTCGTGAACCCACCGTTCACCCACCGAGCCACTATGGTGATCCCTTCGCCTATAAAAGGAGGACCGACACTGAGTAGTAAGTAATTTTGGCTTTTGGATCAATCGAAAGTCCGTAAACAGGGACAGATCTACAGTAACCCAAAACGAATAACTAAACGTATGCAGGAGTAGGGTTTTACGCGCGACCCGGCCCGAACCTGGGTAAAAAAATCTTGTCGGGCCCTGACTGTTGGTTCTGTTCTTGCCACGACCCCTCTCCCTGCCAAACCAGCAAAAAGGGAACCGTTGAGGCCCACATAGGTTTCGATACTTTCACCGACATCTTTGGCGCGCCAGGTAGGGGGATCGTCAGAAGCAGGCCGGCGTCAGCACGGCCCCGATCCGACGAGCCGCTCGTCGGCTCCAGGATCTCAGTTCGCCGCAACATCTTCCCTCAGATGGAGGAGGAAGTGGCTGCTTTGCCTGCGCAAGAGCTCGTAGCGCCTCCATAGGTGCTATACGAGCGCGGGTGGTAGGAGCGGAAGCCCCGAGCTGTACATCGCTCGGCCAGCACACCTCCTTGGAACACCGCGTTGCTGTCGAGGGCATGACGGGGGACTTCGGCCAGGCCTCCGACGCTTACTACGACCGTCGCACATCTCCGGAGTGCTGCATGGTCGTCGAGGATGCGTCTAAGGCCCCGAACCGCCCCTTTACGTGCCCTCCAGCTTGCATTTCTCCTTGGAGCCATGTGACACCAGAAAGATGCGCTCGGGGGCTCCGCCAGCTAATCTCTTGCAAAAGAGATGAGAAAGTGATACACCCGAGTGTGCCTTTTTCCTTTAGAGTGGCCAAAGGCCACCGGCGAAAACCTCATCGACAAGAAGGCCACTGGAGGCAACATCAGCTTGTCGGGGCACGGACATTACTCCCAGGTAGCACCTTCAGACGCTGCGGCTAGGAATCCCGCGATGCGCCAGATAAGTACAGAGGCAAACTTCTTGCCACACACTTGGTAGATTAGTTGTAACCTTTTGAAGCATCAACTTTTGTATGAGAATCCTGCACGCAGATGGACCTTGCTAGGATCAGTGCACTTCGACTTCATTTCAAGCGTGTTCAACGACTTGAGCGGCCACAGAGCACCCTCATCTCGTTTCGAACTCGTTCAACATTTCGGACGACTACGTAGCACCTTATTTCGCCTCGAGCTATGCTCGACGATTTGCATGGTTGCACTGAGTGCGACAAGGAGTCTTGCCGGTGACGACCTCCTCTGTTGAGTTTTCTGAGGATCCGCTCCGCTAAGTACTCGCGGCACGATAAGTCAAGTCGGCAAGCATCCGGAAAGTGCAAAGGAATAATCATACAAAATGAGAGTCGAATAAAGGATGCATCTATTCATTCATTTGTCTGGATACATTTGATACCAATTACAAAGCATTGTTGTCCTAACCTAAAGACTCTTTCTTTTAAACGAGGATCAACCTATGCGGAGGAATTGGAGTTCATGAAGACAAGACGCGACAATACCCACGGTACATCCATGCTGGCTCCTCGAGGACCAGCACTGCATCGACGAGAGCGGGTTCGGCCTCCTCAAGCCACGAGAAGGGCGACGGATCCGGTTGAGATCCCCTCTCGTTGCGCCAGTGACCAGGTTGCGCCAGTGCAGGAAGCACTCAGTCCGAGCCGGGAGAATCGTCCTCCGATTTGATTCCCCCAAGCTTGAGACTAGGCTCAGTACCATCATCACTGCCGCCCTCCCCGTCGTTGTCGCTCGAAGCGGAGCATTCGACGCCGCTCAAGCCTTCTTCACACCAGCCGAGGCGCTCACCGGAGCGCCCGTCGAACTTGACGACGAGCATACGGGCCTCCATCAGCTTCAAGCGGAGGACGTAGCCGTCCTTGAGTCCATGAGCCCGGGCGAAGGCCTTCCGGCCGCACCCAAGTAACATGGAATGGGGCTTCGGATACTCCCCGTGCACGTGCATGGTGCCATGGGAGCATCTGTGCGCTCATAGCCAGAAGACGGGAGGCCGGTCGACCTCCGTCACCATCAGAAAGCCGCGAGGGAGATGCAGGTGACCCCGAAGGGGGCCATGAAGCTCTGCGATGAACTCGAATGGCATTGCCAACGAGTGGCAACCCGAAGAAGAAGGCATGAGGAGGGAGATCAAGGCAACACTCCGCATCCCTTGACCACGGCCCCGACGTCATCGGCCCGTCGAACCTCTCCCGCCACGGTTGATGGGGCTGCCGCTAGCTGCGGCCCTGAAGCCGTGGCATGATCTGCGCGGGATCCACTTGCCTCCCTGGCGGCCGACGGAGGCCGGCCCCGTCCCCTAACCATGGTTAGGGGCGGGTGCCACCGGCAAGGCTGAAAGAAACAAGAGAAGACAAGGCGATAGGCGCGGAAGGCTTCGAGAGTGAGATGGGTGGGCAAAACCTCTGCGCAAACACCCTAATTTATAGGGCAAAGCTCGGAGGCCACCCTCCTTGCTCCAAAACCCACCACCCCTCTAGCCCGATCGCCCTCAAGTCACGAGCTGAACATGGAACCGCCCTGATGCACCAATGCATGCAGGTGCGGTTTCATCCATGCCTGCGGCTTTTTAGGCCACGATCACCACTTGCCCGACCACCGCTGCGCATGTCCTACATGTGGTATAGGCATTTTAAGGGAATAAAGAGCACATCACACGCACGCCGCACAGCCTCCCACTTCACGCGTTCAATGCGCGACATGGGAAAAAAGCCTGTAACGGCTCGATTCCGATAAGCGCGGCCCCGTGGGTCCGCTCACCGCTTTGGGCCTGGCCCAACAACGCCTCACATGCGTGTGTAGCCCAGGCCCGGGGGCTCCTGTTGGTGCACTAAATACTGGGGTCTCCAGTGCCCCGGGCTAGTGCGCAGACACCGGCGGCCCCTCCGCAGCGGCAAGGCGAGTTGCTGGAGCTTAGGGAAGAAGCAAGACTCAGAAGCCACCAAGTACAGATTGCAAGCCCCCGACAAGCGCTCGCTTGCTCGGAAAGAAGAAGAGACCCCGGCAGGAGCTCCCTGCCAGGGGGATAGAAGATGCCACGGGGAGACCCTCCCGCCGAGGAAGAATGACTGAGCCCTGGCCAGCCATCCTTGACGGGAAGGTCGACAAGGCCTCCGCACGCCATTGCCTCCCTGCTGAGAGGAAGAAGAAGAGCCCCGACAAGGTAACCCCATCGAGAAGGAAGAGAAGGCCCGAGGAGAGGTGCAGGCCCAGGGCGCCCTCGCGACCTGCGAACGCCTCCACCGACGAACACGCCACCGCCGATGCATGGACCACACGTCCACTCGCACGCCAACCTAACACCCCGAAGTTGCCACGTGTGGGTATGTGTCCACCCCCCCTCATGAGGTCAGGGAAGTCCGTCGAAGCATTTAATAAAGCACAGTAACACCGTAACTGTTGGTAGGCGCTGCTCCAGTCGTGAACCCACCGTTCACCCACCGAGCCACTGTGGTGACCCCTTCACCTATAAAAGGAGGTCCGAGGCTCAATAGTAAGGACTTTTGGCTTTTTGACCAATCGAAAGGCCATAAAGAGGGACAGATCTACAGTAACCCAAAACGAATAACTGAACATATGCAGGAGTAGGGTTTTATGCACCACGCGGCCCGAACCTGGGTAAAAAGATCTTACCGGGCCGTGACTGTTGGTTCTGCTCTTGCCGCAACCCCTCTCCCTGCCAAACCAGCAAAAAGGGGACCGTTGAGGCCCCCATAGGTCTCGATCCTTTCACCGACACTATGTTAGTAGGTTAGTCCAAAATAATGATATAAAATTGTTATAAAATGATCAAAAAAATCCAAGAATGATAATATAACAGCATGGAACAATAAAAAATTATAGATAAGTTGGAGACGTATTAGCATCGCCAACCTTAATTCCTACTCGTCCTCGAGTAGGTAAATGATAAAAACAGGATTTTTGATGTCGAATGTTGCCTCACATGTTCACCATATTCGGACTTAGAGATGATGCCAAGCAATAGTCTATAATCTGACATGAAGATCTCAATACTCAAGCATATCAACAAGCAACCATGTCTTTCAAAATATCATTGCTAAATAAAGTTATCCCTAGCCCATCATCCTCTATCATTGATCCATTCATGCAACACACTCAAATATTAACTACATCCAATGCTCAAATATGATAATGGTATTCCTTATTTGGTGCTTTATAAGAGAAAATGGAGACTCAAATTCAAAATAAAAATTGCATGAAGTAATTAGATAGGTTCTTCACAGAGCAAAGCAGGGATTTGTAGAGGTGCCAAAGCTCAAACTGAAAAACTTAGAGATAAATTTTATTAGGGTGGCATGTTTTTCCTGTCAACGAGAACGACTAGAATTTTCCAATATCCTCCATGCTGAACAAATTATAGGCGGTTCCCAAACTAAAAGTAAAGTTTATTCATATTTTTGCCATTCTTTCACATTCCACAGCTAGACGTATCGATGGGTACCGTCCATACAGACACTCCCCAAGGAATTTATTATTTGACAACATAAGATATTTTTTTTCTTTTTCGGATTGGGCATCCCTATTACTGCCATAATCTCGTGCAATGATAATTGAATAAATACCCATCTCGAGAATAACCTATTTAACATGGAAGGTACCGGCCACCCCTCGATGCTTCATGAGCGGTATGGGCACAAAATAGAATTTTATTTTAAACATTAGAGTTGGCACTTGCAAATTTACTTGAAATGTTGTTGAAATACCACATAGAGGTACGTATGGTGGACTCATTTGACACAACTTTGGGTTCAACATTTGGATGCACAAGCAGTATTCCCGCTTAGTACAAGTGAGGCTAGCAAATATATTGAGAAGCGACCAACCAAGGAACAAAAATCATCATAAGTGAACATTAAACATAACTAACACCGACTGATGCGACAGAAGTAGGATGTAATTTCATAGCATAATTATTGTCTACATGTGCATGCATAGGGGATCACAAAACTTAACACCAATATTCTTAGTAGAGCATAATTACTCATCAACATAACTCACATATTACTATCTTCATATCACAAAATTATTGCAAAGAATCAAGTTTAATATCCAATGATCTTCATGAAAGTTTTTATTATATATTTCCTGGACATTCATCACTTTGGGACTAAATTTTATTTAAAGCAAGGTGCCAATGCAAATAACAAGCTCTCAAACAAATATAAGTGAAGAACGATAGCACAAGTTTCTTTAAAATTTTCAACAAAATTATATAAGTAAAGCAAGAGAGGATTGCTTCAAAATTTCAGCAACTCTCAGAATAACCTAAGTGAAGCATGAGAGCAAATTTCTTTCAAATAACAGCACTACCATGCTACATGCTAAAAAAAGATATAAATGAATTACTTGAGCAATTCCATGGCTCAATTTATTTAAAGTGAAGCATAGACACGATTCTAACAAATCATAGCATAATTTAGCTCTCTCAAATGGGTGTGTCCAGCAAGGTTTGTTATGAAAAACTAACCAACAAATAAATTAAAGACACAAATGATACAATACGTTCCAAGAAAAATTCATGATATGTGACGAATAAAAATATAGCTCCAAGTAAGATTACCGATGGTTTTTAGAAGAAAGAGGGCATGTCTTCCTGGGCATACCCAAGCTTAGCTTCTTGGTAGTCCTTAGATATTTCCATGGGGTGCCATGGGGCATCCCCAAGCTTAGGCTTTTATCACTCCTTACTCCTTCACCCATCGTGATCTCACTCAAAACTTGAAAACTTCAATCACACAAAACTCAACAAAATTTTCGTGAGATCCATTAGTATAAGAAAACCAAACTTTACTATAGGTACTGTTGAAAACCTATTACATTTTTTGCGTTATACCTACTATATTGTAACTTTACCATGGCTTATGCCCCAGATATAAACCATAGAATTATTAAAATAAGCACATAACGCAAAGAAAACAGAATCTGTTAAAAACATAAAACTATGTAAAGGTTCGAAATTTAAATATACTTCTTTAACTCAAAATTCTGAAAAAATTAGGACAACGTAGGTAATTTGTATATTAATTGTGTGTAAAATATTCAAACACTTTTGACATTTTTGTTATTTTTAGGATTTTCTCTAGTGGACGTAAAAGTTTTTGTTTTACAACGGGATTAAAGAAACTAATACCCCACATGATCTCAAAGGCTTTTCTTGGTAAAAACACTAAATACAACACAGAAAACAGTAGCATAATCGTGCAAACACTCAAAAATAGAAAACAAAAGTGAAAACACTCAAAAAATTTATTCATCGGATTGCCTCCTAACAAGCAATATCGTTTTACGCCCCTAGCTAGTCACATAGCATAGATTTTAAGTGATGACGTCCTTAGCGATTGATCCATAGGTTGCCCTCGTAATTTATTCATATGGTAATTTAATTTTAGTTCTAGGGAAGTGTTACATGCCTTCTCTTATAGGAAACTGAAATTTAATATTCCCTTCTTTCATATCAATCACGACCCCTATAGTACGCAAGAACGGTCTACGAAGGATTATTGGACAAGACGGATTTCACTCAATAGCAAGAACAATAAAATCTATGGGCACATAATTCCTGTTTACAAGAATAAGAACATCATTAATTCTTCACATAGGTTTTTAATTGTAGAATCCGCCAACTGCAAATGGAGAGAACAATCTTCAATATTGGTGGGACCAAGCATATCACAAAGTGATTTCGGAACTGTGGAAACACTAGCACCCTAATCACATAAAGCATAGAAATCAAAATGCTTGATTTTGATATTAATGTTGGGTTCCCATTCATCACGTAATTTTATGGGGATTGAAATCTCTAGCTCTAACTTTTCCTCTAAAGATTCTATCAACGCATCTCAAATATGTTTAGTAAAATCTTCATTTTGTTCATAGGCATTGGGTGAATTTATCATAGATTGCAACATAGAAATACACTAAATCAAGAAGCATTATCAAATTAAAGTTTTTGCAATCCTAAGTAGTGGGTGAATCGCTAGCTGAAGTTTTTACCACTTCAACCCTCTTTTATCATTTTTTCAATAAGATTTTCAAACTCCAAATCATGGGAACACCCTCTAGCTAAAGTTGACACTTATTGATTTCCCTCATCATTAATTTTAACATTACTAAACATGGAACAAATAGAAGAAACACCAATCATATTAATTTCTTCATCATTTTTATGAAAGAAATCGGGAAACACTCTTTCTAAAAATTCTCTTTTAGCTCTAAGCATAACAGTTCTTTTCTTACTTTCATCTATGTAAAAATATAAAGATTTAATTCATTCATTAATATCAACCTTAGGAAATATTTTATTCTTGAGATTTTCTACATTATGTGATATTCTATCAATGCTTGTAGACATATCATCAACCTTATTCAAGTTTTATTCTATCGTGGTATTGAAAGCTTTTTGCGCATTGATAAATTCCTTAATGTTACTCTCAAGATCAGAGGGTATCCTAGCATTATTATTATGAAAATTACCATACGAATTACAATAATTATTAGAATAACTTCTAGGATACGACCTAGTATTAAAATTGTTCCTATAGGCATTATTATTAAAATTGTTTCGTGAGACAAAATTCATATCTAGGGGATCATTATTTTGCTCAATCAAAGTAGACAAAGGAACATCATTAGGATCAATAGTTGAGTGCTTACTAGCAACCAATTTCATAAGAGCATCAACTTTTTCACTCAATGCCTCAATTTCTTCAATAGAATTAACCTTTTTACTAGTAGGAGCTCTTTTGATATGCCATTGTGAATGATTAGCCATAATATCATCCAGCAATTTAGTAGCATCACCCAAAGTAATTTACATAAAATTACCACCCACAGTGGAATCTAAAAGATTTCTTGAAACAAAGTTCAACCCCTCATAAATGTTTTGTATGATCATCCACAAATTCAAACCATGAGTTGGGCAGTTTCTTATCATCGATTTCATCCTTTCCCAAGATTGGGCAACATGCTTATGCTCAGGTTGTTTAAAGTTCATAATCTGGTTTCTAGGAGAAATAATTTTCATGGGAGGAAAATAATTTGTGATAAAAGCATCCTTGCACTTGTTCCAAGAATCAATACTATTTCGTGGCAAAGATGAAAACTAGATTTTAGCACGATCACACAAAGAGAACGGAAATAATTTCAGCTTGACAATATCATTGTCCACATTTGTAGGTGTAGGTGTGCACACGCTGAGCTATGGGACCTTCGGGCCCCTTGTGATTCGACAAGGGGGTCATATCGCACGAAGAGCAGAGACTACGAAATAGCATGATGATGAGACTCGGGGGTTTTACCCAGGTTCGGGCCGTTGTGAAGCGTAAAACCCTACTCCTGCTTTGGTGGATTGATTGGGGAAGACAAAGTGTGCATGGAGCTATGCCCCTGCAAGGGTTGCCGGGAAGATCTAGCACGTGTGTATGCTTACGCTTGGCTCTAATCCCACAGGGACCTAATCTACCAAGTGTCGAATCTCTAAGTGGTTAAATGCCCAAAGATACGAATTGCCAAAGATTCGAATCCTTTGCTAGGTTGCCTTGGGCCTCCTTTTATAGCTCAAGGGGCATCCACAGTGGCAACTGACATGAGCACATAGCTAACAGTGCTATCATACCTAACTCTAGCACTTAAGCCAGAGCGCCATAAATGTGGCCCTAGGTGGTGAGCGGGGGTGCATTCCCGACAAGCCTCTACCACCTATGAGCTTGCCATTGCTTGAGGTCTTGACACGCTTCTGGACGGGTGTCAACAGGTTGCGACCTGCCTTTCAGCATGGCGCCACGTAGCTAACGAGAGCCACCTAGCCGTGTGGGATCTCGACACCTCATCGACAAGTGAGTGGTTTAGCGATGAGGTGGAGCTATGGCAGTCTGACTCACGCCTTTCGGGGAGGCGCCTTGCCGGGTCTTGGTGAGGATGACTGCGCCACCACCCCCGATAGGTTCCAGGGGTTCTTGGCGCGTCTTGGGCTGTTGGAGTTGGTAGTTGCTCTCGATATTGGGGATGTTCTCAACGCCCGTGCATAAGTCAGGGGCACTAGGTACCCCATTATTAGTGCATTGACAACATCTTTGTTCTTTGGCATATCACAGAATTCTACAAAACTGTGTAGATTGGACGCGACATCCTCATTAGGAGTACCCGAAAATTACTATTTCATAACAAGAATCAACAAAGAGACATTAATATCATAAGACACCGCACTAGTGGTGGGAGGAGAAATAGGAGTGCTAATAAAATCATTTTTATTGGTATTGGACAAATCACATAACTTAGTGTTCTCTTGAGTCATCATGACTAGGAAAACAAGAACATAAGCAAACAAGACATTCGGCAAGAATACGGTAAGGGAAAGAAGGCAAATAAAAAGGAAATTTTTTGTGAAGTGGGGGAGAGGAAAATGAGAGGCAAATGGAAAATAATGTAATTTCAAGGAGATGCGATTTATATGTAGGAACGTGATAGACCTTGATTTGATCTTCCCCGGCAATGGCGCCACAAAACTTGACGTTCCTTGCAGGTGCGTAGGTTTCGCTCCAAGCTTTAAGGGTGATGTAGCATAGCGATGACAAATATTTTGCTTAGTTAAGAAACCAAGGTATCAATCTAGTAGGAAGATCCACAAGACTATGTAAGTAACACCTGCACACAAATAGCAAATCCTCGCAATCCAACGGGTAGAGGGGTTGTCAATCCCTTGTGGGTAAAGTAAGGATAGATTGGTAGATGCAAATAAGAGTGATAGCAAACTGAATGCATCAAGGTATTTTTAGTTTTTTTGGATAATATAGATCTAAAAACAAAAGGTCAAATAAAGTAGAAACGCAAATAGTAAAGTAGAGATTGCAAATAGATGATGTGAAGTCGATCCGGGGGCCGTAGCTAGGTTCCACTAGTGGCTTCTCTCGAGAAAATAGCAAGCGGTGGGTAACCAAATTACTATTGGGAAATTGATAGAAAAGCAAATAGTTATGAAGATATTCAAGACAATGATCATGTATATAGACATCACATCCAAGATAAGTAGACCAACTTCTGCCTACATTTACTTCTATCCATCTTGCATCTAGTGTATTGAGTTCATGGAGAAACGGGGTAATGCCTTAAGAACGATGACAGGATGTAGAGAAGATCTATTCATGTAGGAATAGACCCCATCATTTTATCCTTGATAGCAATGATACATGTGTGTCATGTCTCTTTCTGTCACTGACATTGAGCACCGCAAGATCGAAACCATCACAAAGCATCTCTTTCCATTGCAATATAAAAGATCAAGTTGGCCAGACAAAAACCAAATATCAAAGAAGAAATACGAGGCTATAATAATCAAGCATGAATATATTTTCATAGATCTAATCATTAACTCATAGTTAATCGGATCCCAACATACACACCGCAAAAGTAAGAGTCATCGGATCCCAACAAACACACCGCAAAAGGAAGACTCACATCATATCGATCTCGAAGATACCATTGTATTGAGAAACAAAACGAGAGACAAAGGCATCTAGCTACTGTATATGGACCCGTAGGTATGATATGAACTACTCCCGCATCATTGGAGGAGCACCAATGAGGATGGTGAACCCCTCCATGATCGTGTTCCTCTCTGGAACGGGCTCTAGAGTGGATTTCATGGCTTTGGAACTTGCAGCAGCTGAAATGATTTTTCATCGACTCCTCTAGATTTTTTATTATTATTGGGGTATTTATATAGGTCAGTGGCGGTGGAGGAGGTGCCCGAGGGCCTCACTAGACACCAGGCCGTGCCAAGGGCCTCTTGTGTGCCTTGATGTCTAGTGCCCCCCTGGGCCTCGTCCGCTACTCATTGTTGGTACCCAAGTTTCCTTCTGGTCCAAAAAATGTTTGTAAAGTTTCGTGGCAATTGGACTTCGTTTGATATTGATTTTCTGCCAAGGAAAAAAACAAAAAATAGCAACTAGTACTAGGCACTATGTCAATGGGTTAATCCCAGAAAATGATATAAAGTTGCTATAAAATGATCGTAAAACATCCAAGAATGACAATATAACAACATGGAACAATCAAAAATTATAGATCCCTAGGATACGTATCACCCCACCCCTCTTGTGTAGCAACTACTTGCACCTATCTATTTCCCACCGACATAACTCTCACTGGAACTAGAGTCATGCACAATGCAAGTATCAACGAGAAATGCATCGGAGATAACCCAACAAGGGGGTCACCATATCATGCTTTTTATTCAACGAAGAAAGTGCTAAATGACATGCATAAAAAGGGGTTTCATCAACATGGTCAAAGGGTTGCTTGCATGGCTCAGCAAATTCTTCGGGGTCTTCGAAAGCTTTTGGTCTTCTCCAAATACTCCGTCTACTTCATCAACTAACATCCAAAACAACCATAATAAGCTACGTACACAATAAGGAAGAAAATATAGGTGTTCTAAAATACGAATCTCATTTATCTAGGACACCTATGTTTATATGAAAAAAACCAAGGTAATCCTACTAGATTTCAGCACTAAAGATTTTATTTGGATGGAATCAAAGGGGAATGGGGATCTGCAGGGAAACGCAGATTGATTTTCATGAAAATGTGTGACGACACTCATTAATTCAAGCATGACTTTACAAATAGGAGGGAGTTGGTTTCACTGAATTTCGACAACATATGATCACATTAGGATCTTTCCAAGTTGATTCATATGAATAAATGGATCATTTACTACGTCCACCAAAAATATATACTAAGGAAAAATGTTCCCCCATTTTACATAAATAGTGTATGATGTATAGAGCACAGAGAAATTTGAATCACATCATTTGCAATAAAAATGAATGTCGTGGGGATTTTCAAAGTGGCCTTAAGAGACACAAATTTGAATTTAAATTTAAATAGTACAAAAAAGAGTGGAGCAAAAATATGACAGTTGCACTATTAAATATTTTGGAATTTAAGAAGAATATAGGACTTGGAATTTTTGCATTTGGACAATTATTCTATTTCATGGAATTTTGCAAAGTTACTCCAAAAAAGAAAAATACTACTGTACAACTAGATGAGAAGGGCGTTAGCTGAGCCTGCCCAAAGGGAAAACATCCCGTGTGAGGCAGCCACCTGGAAGGCGTATTCGAGGAATACACCTCGACTAACGAAGTGAACTGGTACGCGCACGGTTCATTTAAACCTAGCAGGTGGGCCACCCAGACCGACATGCCACCGAGAGAGAGGAGGAGAGAGAGGATGAAAAGTGGGGCCCGCTTGTCATCTTATTCCTTGCGACAAAGAAGGCAGAGGGCTGACTGGCGTCTCTACGGGGCACATTGGGTTGACGTAAGGGCACCGCCATGCTCATGGGCTTTTTGTCGTGCCTGGCTCGCCGACGGTGAGGAGGTGGGGGCGGAAGTGATAGGGTCGATCTCGATGCCGATGCCCTAGGCTGCAAAAGAGGCAGGAGATAAAGGTGAACAGGTGAGGGAAATGCCATAGTCGCGGATCAATAGAGAAGAGGGGGGAGGATCCCCCTACCGTGCATACGCCAACGACCGGATGCGATGGTGCTCGCTTGATTCCGAGCACATGGAGCTCTGGTGGTTTCATGGGTGTGAGGGCGCTCGATTGGGACTCCGAAGAGGTGGGAGATCTCAAAAGGGATAGAGTGGGAGTGGGCGTTATGGAGTGGAGTAGGGAGTTGCGTAGTGCACGCGGGAGAACTCCGGGCCGAGCCCTTGGACCATTGCAGCTGGAAGTAATGGCGTGGGTGTCTCGAAGGACCCGTAGGGACAGCCGTGGAGGTAGAATACAAGCGGAGGGGGCTCGCGGTGTCGTACGTGTGAGCTCGCCCATTTGGACTCTCGGGCGACACATCACGCATGCGAGGTGGGGGGCAATAGTAGGAAGAGAGAGGAGGCGGGCATCCCACACTCGTGTTACATATGCCAAGGAGGGCCTCTTGGCATGCCCTCTCCGCTTGAGGTTGTTGGGAGCTTCAAGAAGAGGCCGACTATAGTCCTAGAGCGCATTGTAGCACACTGTGGAGCACCCATATGAGCGGCATAACATTGTCTATGAGAAGGGGTTTGTTTACATGTGTCCTTGGGTTTTCAAGGATGCTCCTCGATCCTCAAGCACTGGTGGGGCATTGGATATAGAAATGAGAGGGAGAGGGATGCTGTCCAAGGTGAAACATAGAGTAAAATGAGGGTTGTACCCCTCCAATCATTGAGGTGTGGTATTGAAAGTCTTATTGTGTCACATCCCTAGAATTACTACTTGGTGTTTAGCTAGATTGTGCATCATGTTTTATTTTGCATTAGAAATGAAATTGGGATGGAATAAACCCTAGCACCTCACCCTAACCAAACCAATCCATATGATGTGATTTTTCAATGAACCCAAAATGGCCTTCCTCAAAGCCCATCCCTTTTGATAAATATTGGAAACAATATTTAAGGGGTGGTTAATATTTTCCAAAGAGTTTTGGCATTCAAAACAATTCATGAAAAATCACTGAAAATAGCCAAAATATATATCTATAACTATTCAGGTTATTATAAAATGTTGAATCATTTTGTGGAGTTTGGAAATATTCCATCTAAACCCCCACAAATATATTCCATATTATAGGAAATAGTTTAGAGCCGAAAATAAATAAATAAAATGCTGGAATTGCAAAACAGAAAGAATAAAGGAAAAAGAGTGGAAAACCCTATCTGTCGCCCAGGCCCAACCCACTCCTCCTTCCCTATCATCTTCCTCCTTGCTAGTGGGCAAGCAGGAGGTGGCTGCCGCCTCCTCCGATGGCACCACGCAGCTGCGTGCCTGCCTGGCCACCCCATCGTGCTGGCGCAGGAGATAAGCACCCCCGGGAGCCAGTCCCGCGCTCCCCATCTCGCCATTCGCCCCCTCTCTCCTCTTCCTCTCTCTGCCGCCATGGCCGGAGATTGAGCTCACCATTGCCTGGCCGCTCCAGCCATCCATCCTTGCTTCTGAGCCGCACAAAAGCTCCTGCTGTTGTACGAGCGAAAAGAAGCTGCTAAGAGCCCTCGGATTGCTGTCATGCCGTCGTCTTCCTACTCGGGTTGCCGACGATCGTCGCCGTCGTTCTACATCTCCAGGCCGTCCCCGAGCTCGCTTTCAGTGCCCCTGCACCCATCGTGAGCTCTAGGATCCTTCCCTTCCCTTTCCCCTCGATTCCGAGCCATAGCCCTCGATTCCACCGGAGCCCGACGAGATCCACCGCGGGAGCTCGTCGTCGGTGAGGCTCCGGTGATAGGTTGGTCCTTCTGAGGCCACCAACTGCACCTTCTCGACGTGTAGATGCTCTAGGAGCCAAGCCCCGCACGTTTTGAGCCCTGGATCGATGATCCTGACGAGGCCCGAGCTCCGACAGCTGCCGAGCTCGTCGTCGACGTCGATTCCGACCACCCCAGCTCCCGGGGCTTGCTCCATTGTGCTCGCGGGCGAGTGGCCATTCGAATGAGCCACTCCGTCGTCCATGTGGTCGCCGGAGAAGGGATTCTGACGCCCTCCACCGTCTCTAGAGCCACCGGAGGCTCGCTGCCAGCGAGTTCGACCTCGCCGCACGCGAGTACGACCTCGCCGCCGGTCCCACTGGTCTATGACAATTGGGGCCAGCCCTTGAATAATTAGTTTAAGTTAAAAAATAATTATTTATTTAAATTCTAAACAGACACTGACCAATGGGTCCCACTGGTCAGGTTTGACCAGCAACGACCACTTTGACCTGCTGATGTCATGATGATGGAATAATTACTATTCTGGTTTTAAGACAATTCCAGATTTTGTTCAAAACTTCAAAAATTCATAGAAATTAATCTATAACTCAGATTAAAATAATTTATATATGAAAATTGATCAGAAAAATCAAAAGAATCGAATGGTGCTATTTTCATGCATGATAGAACTAGTTATGCTAAGCATCAGGTCAAATCAATTAAAAGGAGTATATGGAAATAACTATTTGAAGTGGCATTTGAAACTATGTTTCAAACCAGCTTCAAACCAAACCATTATAGATGCATTAGCTCATCCACCATATTATTGTCATGCCATGATCATACATCATATTACTGCACTTGTTGTGTATTGATTGTGATTGTTTGTTTCGGTAGGCTTCGCTCCACATGATACTCAGGAGAATCCGACTAAAGGAGTGTATCCTTCCGCTCATCCACAAGGCAAGCACCATTTTTGATCATCCCAATAAATCCCATGTTCTTGCTCCTACTCTCACTTATTGCATTGCGACAAAATGTTTCAAATGCTTTTACTTCGGTAGTTGAACCCATTCCTTTGCATGACCTGTCATTGTCACCGTAAATAGCTAAACCTTGCAACCTAGCATACTTGGTAGTTGCTTGAGCCATGATGTGCTTTATCCTGCTATGCTTGCTATTCTTAGAGTTGACTCTGGTCTGTTTCATCTGGGAGATGAACAATATTGAATGAATGTGTTCTGATGACTAAAAGTTAAGTGTTGAACCTGATTTGGTAAAGGTGCCGATGAGAGGCTATGTAGGAGTACATGGCGGGTTGTCTCATTGGAAACGCTCTTAGGAACTGAGTTCCTTGTGTGTAATCCAAGACTAGCTACTACCACACATTGGGATACTTAATTGACTGTCTCGGCTTATTAATCGCATAGTACTCGGTCCAGGAGTTGCAAGTAGTTTTTGGTGTTTATAGCATATGCTGGAAGCCGTGCATAGTGCTGACCTTAGAGGTGGGCTATGACGCGGTATGCAGTGGCACAGTGTACCAAGTGGCACCCGGATGGTGGGCTTGGGAACCCTGCACACATCGTTTGAGACTGTAGCGGAAACTTCGGCCGGACTTCCGTGCGGGTTCAGTCTCAAATAGGCGAGAAACCTGGACTAGGTATTAGCTTGGTTAACGGTCGTGGCCGACTCCCTCGCTGGGCTTCTTCTTGAAGGTTGCCGAGGTGCGTAAAGTGCACATGGCGATAAGTGGCGAGAGCGTGTGTGAACAAGTACACCCCTGCAGGGTTATGATCTATTCGAATAGCCGCGTCCGCGGATATGGACTACTTGGAGACATATGTTGTTCATAGATAACTTTAATGGCTACTCATAAAAGTATCAAGATAAGTGTGTGTATCAAGATAAGAGCATGAGCATCTCAGCCAGGAGAAGAAGGTTATCTTAGTGGAGTTTAGTTTGATTCTTCTTTGGAGGATTCATTGTTGCAGGTTACCACCCAGATGTTAAAGAATAGAGACCGAGATGCTCATGCTCTTCGCATGGAGCTTTATGCTACCCGTGCCCGTCTGTGGACAACTTTGACACATCTGGCACCTGTTGTTCATACATGCTATGGAGACATGGAGATGTTGAACCCAGTTAGGACTCATTTGCCAGCTCATGTTGATTGGCCTGCTATTGGAGGAGTCACCCCTCTTCGTCGACCTCTGTTGCCACCAGTCACGGGACCGAGGCCACATCCGTGTCCTTATGGTTTCCAGGGATCTCAGGCAAGGGTGTTTCCTGATCCGCACGTTCAGCTCCCAGGTCACGAAGGAAACCCGTATGAGATGTCCTATGCGGATGCTTGAGTTCGTGAGTGGAACAGTAGTATTGTAACAATTATATTTCCACACTCCTGTGTGTCATGTGGAATATGACTATGTTGTGAGATGAGTTCCTGAGGTATAGATAAATAATGTATAGGAAGCTTGGAAAGCCTCTGATGAGTAGTATCATTTTTTCAGTAGTTTGCTCTTTAGTTTGAGTTTGTACTGACTATGTTATGGTGTGTATGAACCATAGTGTATATATAGCAGTTTGCTTGTTGCCATGTTGTTCAGATGTTCATTTCCCCATTCCATATTGTTTAGTGCATTTCTTAATTCTTAGCTAGAGTTGATGACTATTTAGTCTAAGGTGTGAGTTTGTTTGTCAGGATGGTGCTCACCAGGATCAACCGTGCCCATGGCAATGCTCAGGGAGAAAGTAGCCAAGCTTCTCTGGAGAACCCACCTCAAGCGCCATCTTTGGAGGAG